>NC_086284.1:44478497-44736951 GCF_963924245.1 Chroicocephalus ridibundus
TTGGAGCAGTGGGTAATCATCAATGGTATTAAATATAACAAGAAAAAATGCTGGATTCTGCATCTGGCATGGAGTAACACTGGACACCAGCATAAATTGGGAAAGAAGTGGCTGGACAGCAGCCCTGCAGAAAGGGATCTGGGGGTGCTGGTTGACAGCAGGCTCAATGTAAGCCAGTGGTGTGTCCTGGCAGCCAAGAAGGCAAACCGCTTGCTGGGGTCCATTAAACACTGCATAACCAGCCAGTTAAAAGGAGATTATCCCACTGTATTTAGCATTGGTGTGCTAAAGCACCTTGAGTGCTTTGTGCAGTTCTGGGCCCCACAATTTAAGAAGGATGTTGAGGTACTTGTATGTGTCCAGAGGAGGGCAACAAAGCTGGTGAAAGGGCTGGAAGGCATGTCCTATGACGAGCAGCTAAGGACTTTGGGTTTGTTTAGTTTGGAGAAAAGGAGTCTGAGGGGCGACCTCATTGTTCTCTGCAGCTTCCTGAGGAGGGGAAGTGGAGAGAGGGGTGCTGATCTCTTCTCCTGGGTGTCCAGGGACTGGAGCAGGCAGAATGGCCCAACATATTTCAGGCTAGGTTACCTGTATGGATGTAAGTTTCTGCAGGACCTGAAGGTTGTGACCTGACTGCTACAGTAAAACAGTCTCTTCGTCTTCCACTCTGTAACCAACATCACCTGCAAACTAATATTCTGAAGATTTACAGAGATTTTACTCCAGAGTTTGAGTTGCCTTAGGAGATGCTTTCACGACCTGTCCTTAAGTTTAGTACGCCTGGCTGGAAGAGAAGGATGAGTGACAGAAAACAGGATACCAAGGGTAGTGAGTCTGTACCATAAAGACATGGTACGTTGGGCAAAACATAGAGAACAGGGATCTAAGTTGTCACTTGTTTACAGATGTTAGATTAAGGATCTAGACAAAAGAATTAGTAGAAGCTTAAAATGGGAAGGAAGATTCTGAAAAATGGATACAGGTGCCCATCAGCTCGGTGGGGTATGAAAAGAAGGTGGTTGAGTAGTAGAAGCAGACTTCCAGAGGACCTCTTGTCTAATGTAAGGGAAAGACAATGAAATTCTCTGTTGTCATAGTTCTGACATTCCAAACTGAATTTTGTGACCTAATCCTAAAGCTAAAATGATTATGTTGGTCTGAGCGGTCTGCTTGTCCGATATGTTTTGTCTGTCTTAGCTTCCTACTCTCTAATTTTTGCTGACTGTTACCATGACGAAGATAAAAATTGGCAAAGGAGGAAAGTGTATATTAACATAATTTATGTGGTGCTGTTAAAATTTCTTATAGATGCCTTCCATCCTTTACAGAAAAGCATAGCAGTGCTATTGGCAAGAGGCTTTGCACTTTTTTATGTCATGTGAAAAATGTTCCCATTTCTAAGTATTGGAGGGCTTAATATCGTGAGTGTTGCCAAATGCTACTGGAGAAGGAAGTAGAGAAAATATAATTTTCCACAAGGGTAATGAGACCTGATTAACAACGTTGCAAAGCTACAACTAGCAAGCCAAAAGAAAAAATTCTAGAGAAATTGATTTAATGCCGGTGTTCCTACCTGCTGTTGACTGGGTGAGACTATGGTCTTGTCATTGACTTCTGTGCCATAATTTAATTATAGTAGTTCATTCTTTCTGGATAGCGCCATCCTTGGAGCAACATACTAATACATCATCGGCTGTTGATGATCACTAATGATGAATCACACTAATATATCATTAGCTCTGTCACACAGGTGGCTTTGCAGATTAATTTCATCAGAGCAACGACCTGTGATGATGATGAATTACTCAAAAGTTAATTTTGATAAGAATGTGTCTTACAACATTTTACATTCAAATGTTATTTAATTTATCTAAAGTTAATTAGTACACCTTCAAATACTATAACTGACTGACCAAAGCAAGTGTGTTCCAGGAAAATCTGGACAAATATGTAATACATTGTGGCTACAGTTAAGACGAAAAACGGTATGAAACCACAGAGAAGCTGTGAAGAAACGCAAGCTTTCTTACAAGTATTGCATCATTGAAGAAAAAGAGTTAGAACTCTCCAAAATAGTGCAAAAATATTAAATCAAACAAAAGACAAAAAGCTGTAGTGTACATATATAAACAATTGCAGTAAAATAGAATATTTACCATTAAAATTTCCTTTAAATTTTGTAACTTAAAATAGCTGTGATTGCTTGAGGAAATTTCAAAAAAGTAGAGAAAACTACTTGTTTTTTTAAATCTTCCCTCTTTTTCCTATATATCTTACGTAAGAATTCATGGGTTCATTTTCTATTAGCTTCTTTTTCCATGCATCCATCCTTTGATCTTCATCAAGGGGGACTCATTAACTTTCATCTCCCCAGTAAAAATACATCTTTTCCACACAGGTGTTAGTTTTTCTGAACTCCATTATCATGGTACAAAGCATCCATGGTACTTCTACATCATAAATGTGTGCAGTTCTGGTCATCCTCTCTTTAAAGAGAAAGCTAGAAAAAGGATGAGAAAAAAAGGAGAATGTTTTGATAACTTCTGTATGGGGAGAAGCTGAAGAGACTGGGATTTAGACAGTATGTATGAAGAAATAGACATCTAGAAAAGAAGGAATGTTTGAAAAGCTGAACCAGAAATAAAATTGTTTACCATTTTTTCCCAAAGAAGAAAAGACATGAAATAAAATTCTCAAGTATTTCATTTAAAGCAAAGAGAAAGAAGGATACTTTTCCTTATAGCACAGTTGAGTCATGGAACTGAACACCATGGAATGCCACAGAAACACAAAGCATAAATGGGTTCAAGAAAGTCTTAAACTAATTGAAACTGAATGCAACTTTTGGCCCAGGAAGTCTCTAATATACTGTTTTTTGGAAATTAAAAAAAAAAAAAAAGAGAATATATTCTATCCATAATTAACTTTTGCTCTTAAGCATCTGCTGCATTAATGTTGCTCAACAGAGGTTACTGGACTTTTGATCCTATTAGTGACATTCTTAAATAGCACAAGATTTCTAAGTGATCAGCCTTTGCCTTATACTGGCACTTCAGGAATCAGGCAACAAGTGCCTGAGAACAAGTCTGACAACAATTAGATTCTTTTTTATCTAGTCGCATCAATAGCTATCAGGACATAAATTGTCAGAAGTTGATCTCAGCTTTTGTCTATGCTTTGTCATTAATTCTACATTATTTCATCACCATGATTTCTGTGGTGAATTATGGTATGCTTGCTGTAGTAACCACTTACATTTCTTTCATGAACATCCAAAAACTGAATTCAGTGTTATGAGAGCTATTGAAAATGGATTGAATAATTTCCTTTAGTTTGAGAAAGTAAAAAACTCTTATGTGGGTTAATAATTCCTCTGTAACAAAAAAGTCTTTTTGAGGAATTTTTGTTTTAGGTAAATAAGTCTCAGTAGGTTTTAGAATTCATTATGTATGTATGTATCCAACAGAAATCAGAGATGATATACAAAATTTGATTTTCTCTAAAAGCTTCATACAGAAGAAAGAAGTTCTACTACAGAAAAAGAAAATGACTGAAAAAATGACATCATGGGATTCCTTTTCTCATCTTTCAGTGGCTGAAGATTCAACTTAGTCACTTCTCAAACAAGAAGCCATCTTTTCTTATACTGGCAGCTCTCATGATCTGACACAGAATGTACTTTCTTCCACAGAGAAGGGTCAGAGAGTCACTAGTACAACCCCATCTTCAGATTATGACCTGAGTGACATGAATTCAGGTACTCTCATTGTTCCAGCATCTTTCCTGAACTGCCTGTTTGGTCCTAAAAATAAAAAAGGTCAGTTCCCTCCCCTCTTCCCTCTTCTTTATGAAACTCAGTATCTAGGCTGAGTTACATGAGTTTACAAACGAATACATGGAAGAAACACCTCTTTGAAATGAAGGTGTCATTTACAGTCACTCTTTTCCAGGGAGAATCAAACCTGAAAAAAAGAAATACTGCAGAAGGAGCTGCATAGTTGGGGAACTAAAAATTTAATGATTTGCTTTTGCTTTTAGGGTGGGTTTTTTGTGTTTTTTCTTTGCTTTGGTTTGGTTTTGACAGACAATTTAATGCAATTATTCTGTTATCTTACACAGCTATGTATAAGAATATGTTAGTGGGTGAAATTTTCTGTATACAAATCATATAATCTTTCAGTAGTGGGATATGTAATCATTCTTTGCCACAGTGTTATTCCAATATTACTTTAGATTAATTAATTCCAATATTAAGGAATAAGATCATGGTTCTGTCTCAGAGAAGACATTTATTTCCAAATGTAGTATCTGTGAGAGAATGAACTGGGGAACAAAATACCTATGATATTTAAACATCCAAATTAGTCTTTCTGTAAATGTTCCAGTCCTTTGGCAAAGTCAGAGTTTGAAACAGCTCATATATAGTCCAGAAATAATTTAAAAGCTTTAATACGTCATAAGTTATGCCAATAATGATAATATCTAACAGGAAAAAAAAAAACAACTTGAATTGTGATAACTGATAGTAAAAATTAAAAAAAATCTTTTTTTTTTTTAACATCAACTGACACATAATTGAAGCAAAATAAACAGAATCCACATCTAATGCAACAAATTGCACTGATAAAGAAGCTGTAGCAGCAGAGGAAGAAACACACATCACTGGCCTCATCTCACCTGTAACTCCTGAAGTTTAACATAACTGTGCCTAATTTGTCTACCCTAATTATGTAGGTTTATTCTGCAATGATTGACAAGTATTTGTTCCAGGAAGCCATTACTTCTGCCTTAAGACAAGTAGGATAATTGATTCTTTGAAGACTAGAATATCTGTTAATACAGAAAGAACTAGGCTACTAGTCTACACAAGCAAATTAGTTTTTTTCATAGTCAAATTAGGAACAACAGGTAATGCTGCTGGGGTGGTAATCTATTCCACGCCGTTGATACCTAACTCTAGGGGTCTAAAGACAGGTATCTACGTAGGACCTAAATGACAAAACCCAGGAGATCCTGTCAATATAGGAAATGTAGCTGAGAGAGAAGACATCTGACTAAACATAGATATCTCTTTTTAGAGTGAACTGAGTAGCTCTTCAGAATTCCAGTGGGTTCATTGATCAGAGGCTCCCTTTCAAGCCCAAAAATGAGAGCTTAAAGCTCTCGGTTACATGCAAACACCATAGACATCTACATAGATATCTATTTTAAGCTGTCTGCAATCTGAGTTAAATCTTATTCACGGGATCAATTCAGTTGCTGAAATGCAGGTATCTACTGCCATTGGAAATGTTATAAGATGTCCAATACATCCACATAGAATCATAGAATGTGTTGGGTTGCAAGGGACCTTTAAAGGTCATCTAGTCCAACCCTCCTGCAGTAAGCAGGAACATCTTCAACTAGATCGCATTGGTATATCATATACAGAGCAGGACCTAAAGGAGGTCCTTGGTCTTCTGGAGAAACAGCTGTATGTTAAGTGAAAATGACAAATCATTTAATCTCAAAAGAAACAGTACAAATAAGGAGAAGGATGAAACTATTATCACCTGTTCCTTAGTTTCCAATGTGAGATATCTTAGGGATGCAATACCTGTTTTCATCAAGTCTAACTAAAGCGTGCTAACTTTGACTGTAAAGTAAACTGCAGACTGACGTCTGAAAAATATGAAAACAAACAATTTTAATCATGTATTTGCCCCCTCCTTATTCAAGTACACCTCTCTCTCCTCCTATGTGCATTCTGAGTTAGAAACGTAAATATAAAATGAACTGCATGAAAATGAAATTCAGTTCTTGCTGGAGATTTAATAGTATAAAAAAGTAGAAAATTCTGCTATTAAATTAAGCCTTGCTGAGTCTTGAGAACAACTTTCCAAATATTTTCAACTGCAATGCATTTGTATGATTATAGGAAAAGCCTTCCTGACTGGAGATCAGTAACCAGCTCTAGTATATGACTTAAGCTAAACTAAATAAAATAAAAAGGGTTATTGGAGAGCAATTTGGAATAATCTCAAAGAACATTACCAATGAGAGAAAACTGCAGATGTATTAAAATAAAATAATATGTACTGTACATGCATCAAAGTTCCTCCTTTGTCAGAGAACTGAATTTTTTGGAATAAAAGCAAAATTAGCTTCCCTGTCCCTTTCTTCCCTTAATTTTGTGGAAGGTTTCATGTTTTTATCTCTAATGACTGAGTAAGATTAGAAAAAGCCTTCATGCTTGACAGCAAATTTTATTGAGACTCAGCAGACTCTTTTTGGGTTACTCCTTTCCATCCTGTAGCGTATTCTCAGAAAGAATTCTGATGAAATCTAGTATCCCATTTGACATCGGAAACAAACAATGGCTGAAAATATATTTATAAAAGAGTTACCACTACAATATACTTCAAAGTCAATAAAAGGCACAAAATAAGATTAGGAATTTACCTGCTTGCTTTATCAGAAAGATCAAAATTTACTTAAACCTCTTTACAACGTAGATGGTTCTCCTTTCAGAAAGACTTGAGAGCTTACAGGGAAGAAAAAAGTCTGTGACTCTCAGTGAATGTGATCAAGAAGAGTTCTGTCTACCATCCACAACCGATAAATAATGTATATTCCAAGTAATTCTTAGAGGATTCATTTTTCATTAGAGCCACCACTGATGGTCCCATCCTCCCTTCTGACTTCCTTGCACCTTGGCTACAAAGAATTCTGTGTTCTTTTTGAGTTAAGAAGGGTTTCCATAGCATTGACACAGTCAAAATGAAAGCACGTATTTTTGCAATCCGTAATTAAGGTCTAAAATACACTCCTCTGATTTCCCATATCTTGCATTTGATGCTCTGAGTTCCCAAACAAACAACTCAGAACTCTCCTAAGCAATATGTAAAAATAGGAAGTTAAACCTCTTTTGCTGGGTATTGAAAAGGTACTTCAAAAGTGTCTAATAGAAAGCAGTTTAATTCTGAATATTTTGATATGTCACAGTGGTATATGAGCATCATAACCTAGTCTACTTCAGCTCTAATAATACTGAAAGGAATGAAATCATCTTTGTAGGAGGCCATCAGCAGAATTGTGCCAAATTTGAGACATCTGCAGTGCAGACACCTATATCTGAACAAAGGGTCTAGAATTCCCTTAAAGGCAGACACTTGCAGTACAGAGTAAATTTCATCCTAACATACTGTCAAAAACTGATTAAATAAAAAAACCTTATGCTTTGTTTTTTCAATTGACTGTCTAGTGCCATACTAACATAGCTATCTAAGTCTGAGTGTGCTGATACAGTTTGTGCACAGTACTTTCCCATCCCATGCAAGGCACATTACTTCAATTTTTTGTTTAGAAAATGGAAATTCTTCTAGGTATGACCAACTCTGAATATGGTATTCACATCTTGGTGTTCTGATTATAGAATATAGCTCTGGATAGACTTCTATCCTAGTTAAATGGTGGGAATAGAAGTCCTTGAGGAACATCCTACAACAGAAGACTCCATAGAGTTAAAGTGCCTAAATTAAACAACATTTTCATTAAATCTTAATGAGAAGAATTGTCTCATTTGTGTATGTAAAACTTAGGGTAACTGTTTAAGTCACTTGAAACAAATAATCCTTTAACATATAAATGTTTTTTTATTGTAGGGGGCTAATTGCTTAAAGTAGTCCAACATGAAATATTTGTCAGTTAGAGAATTTTGCTTATGCTGGAGCTAGGCTCTGTGGGATCCTACTGTAATTGTGACAATGTTGATTTTTTTCTAATATTGATTAAAAGGATGTTTAAGGATATTTTCAGCAAAAGGTAATGAAAAGAGCACTGGCATTAAATTCTTCATAAATCAAGATTAATCATGCAATGCATTTCAATTAAAAATACAACAAATTTTCAGTTTTAAACTGTGCAGGATGGGTCTTGTTTGTTTCTTTCTTTTTTAATTAATAGAGAATGAGGCAGTTTTCTTCTCCTGAATATATTTGCAATGTGATTGCATTATTTTTTCCCCAATGCTTACTAAATTGATCAATGGAAATGTCAGAGAGTTGTATTTTAATTTTCCTGTCTGATTATTTGTTTTAATGACAAAACATTACTCAGATAATATTGGAAGTACTCAGTGTTACTGAAATGACTGTGGTCTTATATTTTTGGAGATACCTGACACATAGCTTTTATAGCTGGTATGACTGCATCACTAATGCACACAGGAATAATTGTTAACTGTCAAGAACACAATGTATTTCTAATCATATTCCATCAATGACATGTGTTTTACATTGTTAAATCATTTTGGCTGAAAAACAGAGTCTCAGAATGGAATATAAAAAGCCCGTTCTTTCAGTTTCTTTGCATTATTCATAAATGCAGTACCTTGTCAGCACTTAGTGTGTAATCAAAACATAAATGATGTACGAATATTTTGTGTTCAAACTGCATGTAGAATGTTCCTAAGTTACACAATACATTGCATTGTGTTTTTCATAGTCAGTATAAAATTTTAAATATGTATGTCATAAACTCTGTAAAAACAGGACTGTCTACTGTTTCCTTTTTGTTCTCTGATTCAAAAGGATGAGTCGAAATTAAAGAAAGAAACCCACAAAAACCCCACAAAAAATCAACAAGCTGTTTTTATCCTTTAGCATTGTATCTCATTCACACTCATTATGCTGTTGCATGGTATAACTTGATATCATTTTCAAACTAACTCTCTCGAGCACTGTTTTGAGTGTTTCAGAGATAAAAAACACCATGAATAAATACAACAATGCCGTGACAGTCTCTTTTTGTGCAGTGAAGAAAAGGATTATGAAACACAACTTCTGGATTCCAACAGCTTGGAGTCTCTGACTATGAATTGGAAGCTGAAGAAAAAAGCAGTCTAGATTCTGGAGAAATTATGAAGTACCAAAGATAAAACAAAATTTAACATACTGTATTTCTACAAAATGAAAAAACAATAAAAAAGGGGATGCAATAATTTACAGTCGAAAATGTGGGAAGATAAATGAAAAGTACTTTTGGTGTCTCCTTTGAGGGACAGATTACAGAAATATATTCCTCCTGTTACATTAGGTGGCTTTCTTATTACCTGCCAGGTTTTCAGCAGTAACATGTAACTGACACCTCACTTATAGTATTTTCTTTAATTTTGTTTGGGGACATTTGAGTGCAATAAAATAAAATGCAACTAGGAAACTTAGAAACAGCTTCAACTTTAACTAAAGCTATAACAGAATACTGTTCTCTGGACGAAATTTGCTCCTATGCATAAATAAAACAGAATGCATAAATTTTGCTGAATATTTCGCTTCATTGGGTTATAAGGATTAATTGGAATACTGGCTTTTTGATGGCTTTTTGCACTGGAATAAATATCATGCTTTTCTGCACCTTTCTCAGGCAAAAGAAAAAATAATAAAAAAATCTGCTTTCAGTTGCAAAGTTTCATAACTTGTAATGTTCCACAGTTCAAAATATATTCAATTTAAATGTCAGTTAAATGTAGTCTCGTTTCTTTCCCTCACTTACATTGAAGCATTTTGCCAAAATATCTGCTAATAAGCTTTTCGTGAAAAATAGAATTTATTTTGCAGGATAGATATTCAAATTTAAATCAGTTTGTTATTCCAAGCAATCAGAATTCCAAGCAATATGCTGTAATTCAATATTCAAAGTATTGTGAAGGGTAACACAGTAGGGTAGCATCTTTCCAAAATCACAACTTTTTGATAATAATCAAACACATATGTGTATATGAAATATATACTTGGCTTTGTTAGTAATTTTTTTCTTTAGTATTAATTTTTCCTTTTTATTTTAGCCCACATGGGACTAGATACTGTAGAAACACAGAATTAAAGGATGCTTCATCATTTAACAAGTTCTTCACCAAAATCCAAGACAAATTTTATCACTTGATTGCACATAGAAAAGTTAATTTGAGATACTGTATTAAGTCAGCATGTGGTATCATCAAACCAGCAGCTTAACTGTTGTTGAGACTTTTTACAGCAGATCAAGGAATAACAAAGAGAGATTTTTCAGAAGTACTTGGGGAGCACTTCTTAAATATGAGAGAATGTTTCTTTAAAAATAGAATAGTAAGCAGTTGAGACTGACCAGTTGGACACTGTAGCAAGGTAATAGCAATGAATAAGAATAAGAATAATAAATAAAGAGGATAAGGTAAGACACTGAGAGGCTAAGCACCTTGATTTAAGCTAAAGGAGAAATACAGAGTATCAAAAGGGTGAGTGATACAGCCAAGGATATAGACTATGAATGAAGTTTTTCATAGTGTTCTGATTTGCAGTGGACAAGATGAGAAAAAAGACTTTCTATTAGTCAATAATCAATACAATAGTCTGTTTAAATGTTTTGCTTGCAGGAAAAGCCTTATCTAAGAAACATTATACAATCTAGAGTTAAGACCTCATACTTTCATAAAATTATAGAACCATAGAATCATTTGTGTTGAAAGGGACTTTTGAAAATCATCTAGTCTAAACTCCCTGCCAGGGTGTTAGACTTTCAGTTTGAAACCATTGCCCCTTGTCCTATAACTACAGGCCTTGGTAGAAAGTTTCTCTCCATCTTTCTTATAAGGCCTCTTAAGTATTGAAAGGCCACAATAAGGTCTCCCCAGTGCCTTCTCATATCCAAGCTGAAAACCCCTAACTCAGCTTTTCTTTGTAGGAGAGGTGTTCCAGCCCTCATTTTTGTGGCCCTCATCTGGACCCGCTCTAACAGGTCCATGTCTTTCCTGTGTTGGGGGCCCCAAAGCTGGATGCAGTACTCCAGGTTGAATCTCATCAGAGCAGAGTAGAGGGGGAGAATCACCTCCCTTGACCATACTTCTGTTTATGCAGCCCAGAGTAGTATTGGGTTTCTGGCTTGCATGCGCATATTGCCAGTTCATGTCAAATTTTTTATCCATGACTATCCCCAAGTCCTTCTCCACAGGGCTGCTCTCAGTGCCTTCATCCCCAGCCTGTATTAATACTAGGGATTGCTTCAACCCTGGTGCAGGACCTTGTACTTGGCCTTATTGAACTTCATGAGGTTTACATGGACCCACTCCTCAAGCCTGTCAAGGTCCCTCTGGATGGCATCCCTTCCCTCCAGCGAATCAACTGCACCACTCAGCTTGGTGTCACCTGCAAACTTGTTAAGGGTGCGCTCAATCCCACTGTCTATGTCATTGATGAAGATATTAAACAGTATAGATCCTAGTTCAGACCCTCGAAGGACACCACTCATTACTGGTTTCCTCTTGGACACTGAGCAACAGCCATCCAGCCAGTTCCTTATCCATCTAACAGTCCACCTGTCAAACCCATGTCTCTCCAATGTAGCAGCAAGAACATTGCAGTGGACTGCATCAAAGGCCTTACAGAAGTCTGGGTAGGTGACATCCTTAGCTCTTCCCTTGTCCACTGATGCAGTGGCCATTGTAGAAGGCCACTAGATTAGTGAGGCATGATTTGCACTTGGTGAAGCCATGTTTTTTCTCTACCCCCCTGTCTTCCATATGTTTTGGTATGTCTTCCAGGAGGATCTGCTCCATGATCTTATCGGGCATGGAGGTCAGGTGAGTGCTGAAAGGCTGAAAGCCTTACTTCATGGAGGTGAGATGAGTGTTAGAATAGTTTACGAAAGTGGCCCAAATACTATAATGGCAAAAGGCTATTTGGCATCAGGGTCACCGCCACATTTTAGAGAAAAGAAGCCAGATCTACTTCATCAGGTGCCTGTCTTCAGAGAAAGGCTAGACAGACTGGCTCTAAAGAAGACGTAGGTGCCTAGCTGCTACCATTTCTCTGCTTAGCCAGTGAAGAATGATAGTCATCTAACATAGCAACTCCAAGTAATGAGAACTTGTGATTGATTTTCTAAGATCTTTTATTAGGAGATTTCAATCATTGCTAGATGCCCAACATCTGTGCTTAACTAAGGTGTCCAGATTGTGGATTTCAGCCAGAATTCCAAACACAGTCAATATACCTAATGGAGCCACTTTTCAATACCACGTAATGAGCTTCACAATGCTCTCTACATACCCCTGGAGTACCTGAGCCATTCATGAAAATCTGGGAAATATGACACAGAAACCATGGAAAAGCCACATCTCTCATCTCTCTGTGCTAGCACATGGAAGTCAGGCAAGGTATGCTGGGGCATCTCAAATGTTATTAGACACTTATGTCTTTATAAATGAACTGAGTACTACTTATTTTAAAAGCTTTAGCCACCCTATAGCCACACTGGTCATACGCACTTGTTCTTTTTCCTCCATCTGCCATTGCTTGACCCTGTATAATACCAGATATGTTAGTGGGCTGAACCTCCACAGAATACTGACTGCAATATTCTGGGGGATCTTGTGTCTCTCTGATTTCTCTACATGTTTTCTATTCAACAGAAACATATCAGTACAACTTTCCTGGCATCCTTCTTTAAAGTGGAAATCAGACTATGATTTTGCCATGTCTGTATGCACTCCGTGGTATATACCCACATATATATTTACAAACTTAGATATACATGTACTGAAGCTGGCTAAAATCTGCAATTTTCAGAAAACAAATATCTCCAAATTTATTTTTTTACGTAATTGTGAAAAATATTTGAAAATTCTAGCCTGGGTTATGAGTATTCAGTCATAAAAATTATGTGTTAAACCTTCTGTACTATTAATGACTAATTGCTAAAGGCAGAATAGGAAATTTAAACTAAGACTGCAGGGTCAATGGTTTTTCAAGTGAAGCAGATGAGACCTAGAGTTTCCATCTAATAAACTTAACTTAAAAACCTGGAGTAAAATACAGCCTGGAACAAACAATTCCTGTCTAAAGAAAATAACCTTCAAATTGTATTTAAAAGTGGATCTAAAATGGGTAAGTTATTTAAGATGAGAAAATGCTGGATATAAAACTCATTGCAAGGAGTTTTAAATGCAAATAAAATACCAATATATTTAATTGCATGCAATTAAAATATATTTCAGCCCCCAAGCAACATTTGCATTGAAAGACTACTTAGGGAGAAATAAAAAGTAATAATGAATTCTAAAGACTCCAGTAGCATCATTTAAAAACAATGTAGTGAATTTATTAAATTTGACATGGAAGATTAATATAATTAAATAGGAAAATGCTTATTTTGATTTGAGACCTTCTTTCAGAAGCTGTGTATCACTGGTATAGTGCAGTTTTCTCTTTAACAAGTTCACAGGAAAAGTACCAACACATTTAGTGGCAATGGCACCAGTTTCACTTAAACAGTGTCAACAAAGAAATATTTAGTGTTAGTTAATGGAAGTAGGCTAAATGATATTGTTCCCACTCTATTTATTTGGAAATGCATTAAGGAACAGCAAAGAAAGAGGTACAATATGTACAACAGGTAGGAACAGATTTAAAATAGCCCTGGCTGCAGGGGTACCCATTTTAAGTATCTAAATTAAATACACTAATGTAGTGCGTAATTCAAAATTTGTCTCCTACGTAGAACAGAGAAAGAATTTTGAAATCACAATGAAACATAGAACTGTAGAGCAGACTAGATTGGAAGAGACCTCAAAAGATCGTCTGGTCCAACCTTTCGTGGGAAAGAGAGTCTCAGTGAGGTTATCTAGTACCCTGTCCAATTGCTTCTTGAAGACTCCAGTGGTAGGCACTGTACTATGTCCCTAGGAAGACTGTTCCAGTGATTGATTATTCTTACTGTAAAAAATTTCTTTCTTATATTGAGATAAAACATCTCCAGAAGTGTTTCCCCTTGTCTTCTCCATGTGGCTTCTTGTAAAAAGAGCACCTCCGTCTTCTTTGTAGCTGCCCTTTAAGTACTGGAATACTGTGATAAGGTCCCCTCCAGCCTTTTCTTCTCCAGGGAGAAGAGACGTAACTCCTTCAGTCTTTCCTCATAGGGCAGGTTCTCCAGCCCCTTGATTATCTTTGTAGCCCTGCTTTGGAGCCTTTCCAGTGTGTCTGTGTCTTTTTTGAATTGTGAGGACCAGAACTAGACACAGTAGTCCAGGTGTGGCCTGACAAGTGCTGAGTGAAGTGGAATGATCACAACTCTATCTCTGCTAGTGAATCTGATAAATTTTTCAGAATGCAAGAATAATGAGAAGAGATTAGGAGACAAGGTTTTTGTGCATCTATCTGATATGTTAAGAGTGGAAAGGAAGAATATAAAAATAAAGAAACCTGGAAATTTAGAGATTTTATTTTAATAAAATTGTAGGATTTACCTTCTGATTTACTAATATAGAGAATCAGTGATATTCTTGTGTAGTGAAATATTCAACCTTGCTTGCTATGCAAAAAGTTATCAGTGTTACAGTGCACCCTGAAGCAATTTCTTTACATCTATGCAGTGACATAAAATACAAATGGAACGTTACATAGTTCAGCAGGATATGCTGTCATTCTCTTGCTGTGTTTTGGAAACAATGCAAATAAATGTTCATGGCAGAAAATTGCTAACTAGTCATTGTTTGAACTGTATGTCTGTTCCTTAGAATGATTTGTATTTAGTAGAATCAAATAAAACTTTCTCAGTTCAGCGGTGTGCCACCTTGTATTTAATATTTAATGATATCAGTAAACAAATGCTTATATTTATAATTCACATTATACATAATGTGTGTCTCTGTAGATTTACACAGACAGACATAGGTACCTGAGACTTCTGAAGTATTCTCTATTAATTTTTTTTTTTTTTTAAACTTGTGCACTTGGGATCTTCCAGAAAAAAAAAAAAAGCTCAAATTAACTTTCAGAGTAAATTAATTAAACCACCCTAAATAATTTTGTTCATATTTTCTATAGTGGATTACTTAGGCCAGTTCATAAATTTAGATGAATTCAATTTCTTTTGATATGAGTTTATTCTGGTTTAAGTAATCCACTTTAAATTCACAGTCTTAGTTATCTTGAATTTATTTTCCTGAGTCTCCCTATTTAGCCATATCCAAGGGCAACGCCTAGAGTAAACTGAGGAGGTCTTTATAGCATGGATAGATAGATCATAGGGGGATCATAGAACCATAGAATTGCCTAGGTTGGAAGGGACCTTCCAGATCACCTGGTCCAACCATCAACCTAACTGACAAAAACCGTCACTAAACTATGTCTCTAAGCACTACATCCACCCATCTTTTAAATACCTCCAGGGATGGTGCCTCAACCACTTCCTTGGGCAGCCTAGTTCCAATGCTAGTTATAGATATAATTGTTATAGATAACTATGCTAGTTTTAGTCCAGTGAACACAAGAAGTGTTCGGCTATATTTTCTCCTGCAAAATATGACTAGAGTTGATCAAAGTGTACAGTTGATTAAAATTTTGGTTACAATAGACTCATTTACTAAGAAATTCATAGTTAATACTATGCTATTATTGTAAAATGAGCATTAAATTCAATCATTAAAATTGTACACAAGAAATGTATTATATACTCTAAATTTGTTTAATATTTGAAAGTGAGTGGTCAAAATATTTTAAATTTTCAGGTGCTTAAAATAGTACTTAACATTTCTACAGATCTCGCTCACATTTAGCCATAGTAGTCATATTGTGAAAATTTGAAATTTTGCGTCTCACTAAATCCTACTACAATTTCATCAAAGGTTAAAAAAAAGAACCTCAGAAAATGCTTATTTACCAAGAAAAAAATCTGGTTTTCCCCAATTACTTTAGTAAATCAAATTAACCACTGATGTTGTTTGCATGTTTTTCATTCATGTACAGTACTGAGACTGATTATTGTTTACAAATATTCCCTAGAGAAGATGCTGTTCTAAAAATAGGTAAAGGAAGTTAAGATGCTTCTGATAAATCATCTGTGATCATCTGTCCAGACAGTTTTTGTAGTTTTCCAGTTTCTGCAACCTAATTCAGTCCTATTTTCTCAATAATTATTCCTTTATCAAAATCCTTATGCTATTTAATGTCCCAAGATTTCTTTATTGCTCTGGTTGCTAGGTGGGACACCTACTTTGTTCAAGAGGATTTTGCATTCTGACCATCTTGCCTCTACAACGAGGGCTTTAAATTTTCTTGATTTTCAGCATCATTTAGCTGCCATTGATTGTTGTGTCTGACCTCTAGCTACTGGTCCAGAAGGTGCAGGTCTCCTATAACCCGTGTGCCAGATTTTCAAAGTGTCATGGATGCCTTGGAAGCTTAGAAAATTTCATAAGGAGGTAGATGAATATGCTTGAGTAGCTAAATATATCCCCTGCAAAATAAGATTATCCCACCAATTCAGACACAAATTTCAGAAGGAGACAGAAATCATATATGCTCATTTATGCTCATATGAGCTCAGAAACTGTATATTCTCATTTTTCTTTATTGACTACAATGGGAGATTAGGGTGTCTACCTGAGATTTAGACATCTAACTTCAGGTACTTAAGATTTTGTATAAGAATTCTATTTCCACCTTCAAAATGAATGCTGAACTAATTTAGCTACTCTAAAATTACATTCCAAATAGACATTGAAATATACCAACATATTCAGAAAGCCAGAACACTGTTCACAAGCTGACATAGTTATTAACCCCAATTTGTCACACTACTCACATTGTTTATAATGCTTTACATTGTTATGTTTAGTGTTCTTCATTACTGTGACAAAAACCTGCAAAGGAAAAAAAAAAAAACAAATGCCCCCAAAATGAAGAAAGAAAGGCTCCAGGGAGAGCTGGCACGGTACAGAATAATCATCACAAGATCTTTTTTGACTCTTCCTAGCCTTTTCTTTTTTGTGTCAACCTAAAAATTATTTATAGTGGCATCATATTGTACGTTCTGGTTAGGAGGTATGTTCAGGCATGTGACATGGTGCGATCGGATTCTTGAAGCTGGTGTTGCTACCTCTACAGGTGTGTTAGTGCAAAAGAAGAACTTTCCATGATGAAACAGAGATTTCTGAGGCACCACTGTTTCCTCAGGAAGCTGAAGAATTGACAAGAGCATGTTATGTGCCATTTATCTCTTTTATGGTCTACAGGGAGGTCCTTTGAAACCATTCTTGTCATGATGCAGTAGACAAATCTTTAGACTTCATTGTGCCATACCCCAGGAAAAGAGAGAAAGAAAGGTGGATGGAAGTAATTTTTTCATATTAGGGTCATTCTGATAAAAAGTTGGGACTTAGGTATCTGGAACTTTTGTCTCCACCCAATAACAATAATGTATTATTGACTTCAGCTGGTCATTTTCAAAGTTTAAGCTTTTTTGTTTCCTTATTTTTTTCAAGTTATAAATGCCTACTTCAGCAAATTTGTTTCAACTTTTACATTTTTTCCACTTTTTTCAGTCAGTTATAACCATGACCAGCCTACATCCCATTTGTTTTAACTGACTTCAATTTTTCTGATAACAGTGGTTTGTGTGGATTCAAGGTGATATAAGATTACAACCACTTTTGCTTTTCTGAGATCAGCTTTGGTTTAATTCAGATTCTACTAGATAAACTGATGTAGTTCTGGCTTCATTTTATGCATGTCACTGATTAGACATTGTGGCCTTTCAATATACAAGAGAGTCATATAAGAAAGATGGAGAGAGACTTTTTACAAGGGCCTGTAGTGACAGGATGATGGGCAATGGTTCTAAAATGAAAAAAAGTAGATTTAAATTAGATATAAGGAAGAAATTCTTTACTCTGAGGCTGGTAGGGCAATGGAGCAGGTTGCCCGGATAAGTTCTGGATGCCCCGTCATTAGAAGTGTTCAAGATCAGGTTGGATGGGGTTTTGGACAACCGGATCTAGGAAACATAACCCTGCCCATGGCAGGGGGGGTTTCACTAGGTGATCCTTAAAGGTCCCTTCCAACCAGAACTATTCTACGTGATTCTTTATCCTAAATATCTCCTGCCTTAAACATTTCAGAAAGCAATGTCACTCTGATTGCCTCATCCGTGTTTTAATCTGTGCATGTTTGTATGTGGAAGTACTTATGTTAATACAGTTTGATGGACTCAGTGATTAAGTCCTTGTAGCTCTGTCTACTCATTTGGATCAAGATTTTAGTTTGCATTTTTAACATACTTGTAAGACAATTAACTTCAATAATTGTATATACGTGAGCAGAACAAGTTGTTCAGTGATATTTTAAACCACAAGACCAAATTCCTCTTCACATTGGGGAAGGCAAGGAGGGGAGAATTGCCCTGTATGTGAGCGAGTAGCAGAAATGCATGGAGCTCTGCCTAGGAACAGGAGTTGAGCCAGCTGGGAGCTTGTTGGTGAGGATTAGAGGGCAGTCTAATGTTGTTGTGGGTGTCTGCTATAGACCATCTGAACACAAAGAAAAGGTTTCTGGTATGTACTGACGACAACTGCCTGACGCTGGTGGTCAAGGAGATGATGAGGGGAGACATTCTTCTAGACCTCATCTTTACTGACAAGGAAGCACTGGTCAGAGATGAGAAGGTTGGACGCAGCCTTGACTGTAGCTACCCTGAGGTGGTGTTCATAGTCCCGACAGAAGGGAACAAGGCAAACGGCAGTATCTCAGTGCTGGATGACATGACAGCAGACTTCCTCCTGTTCAGCGATCTGTTTGGAAGAATCCCAAGGGATATGGTCCTGGAAAAATGAGGACAGATGGTTGATTTTCATGGATCAAGAACAATCCATCCTGATGAGAAGGAACTCAAGCAAAGACAGTAGGATGTCTGGATGGTTGAACAAGTAGATTCTGATTAAGCTTAAACATAAAAATGAAAGATACAAGAAATAAATACAGGAACAGGTGACCAGGGAGAAAAATATAGACACAATCTGAGCATGCAGGAATGCTAGGGCAACACAGAAAATACCTTTTTTCTTTTCTGTAAGGGTGGTGAAACACTGTAACAGGTGCTCAGAGAAGTTGTGCAGTCACCATCCTTGGACACATTCAGAACCTGACTGGACATGGCCCTGGGCAACTCCTTTAGCTGACCTTGCTAGATCTTGAGCAGTAACTTCTAGCCTTCACTGTTCTATGATTCTGTGACTGTATTATAGAATCATAGAATTGTTAGGGTTGGAAGGGACCTTAAAGATCATCTAGTTCTAACCCCCCAGCCATGGGCAGGGACACCTCCCACTAGATCAGGTTGCTCAGAGCCCCATCCAGCCTGGCCTTAAAAACTTCCAAGGATGGGGCGCGCACCACCTCTCTGCGCAACGTGTTCCAGTGTCTCACCACCCTCATGGTGAAGAACTTCCTCCTAACGTCCAGTCTGAATCGTCCCATCTCTAGTTTTAATCCATTCCCTCCAATCCTACCATTACCCAACATCCTAAAAAGTCCCTCACCAGCTTTCTTGTAAGCCCCCTTAAGATACTGGTAGGCCACTATAAGGTCTCCTCGGAGCCTTCTTTTCTCCAGACTGAACAACCCCAACTCTCTCGGTCTGTCCTCATAGGAGAGGTGCTCCAGCACTCTGATCATCCTCGTGGCCCTTCTCTGGACACGTTCCAGCACGTCCATATCTTTCTTGTAGTAGGGGCTCCAGAATTGGACGCAGTACAATTGGTGGAGTCTCACAAGAGTGGAGTAGATGGGGACAATCAACTCCCATGACCTGCTGGCCACCCTTCTCCTGATGCAGCCTAGGATATGATTGGCTTTCTGGGCTGCTAGTGCACGCTGACGGCTCTTGTTGAGCCTCTCGTCTACCAGCAGCCCCAAGTCCTTTTCTTCAGGGCTGCTTTCAAGCCAGTCACTGCTCAACGTATATCGGTGCTTGGGATTGCCCCGACCCAGATGGAGGACCTTGCACTTGGTCTTGTTGAACTTCTTGACGTTGGCATGGGCCCACTTCTTCAGTCTGTCAAGGTCCCTCTGGATGGCATCCCTTCCCTCCAGCGTGTCAGCCGCCCCACACAGCTTGATGTCATCGGCAAATTTGCTGAGGGTGCACTCTATGCCACTGTCCATGTCGCTGACAAGGATGTTAAACAAGACTGATCCCGATACTGTTCCTTGAGGGACTCCCCTTGTCACTGGCCTCCACTTGGACATGGACCCATTGACAGCCACTCTTTGGGTGCGGCCATCAAGCCAGTTCTTTATCCACTGAATTGTCAGTCCATCAGACCCGTATTTTATCAGCTTGGAGACCAGAATGTCATGTGGGACAGTGTCAAAGCCTTTGCTCAGGTCCAGGTAAATGATGTCAGTTGCTCTCCCCTTGTCTATTGATGTTGTGACCTTCTCATAGAAGGCCATCAGGTTTGTCAGGCATGATTTGCCCTTGGTGAAGCCATGTTGGTTGTACTGAATCATCTCTTCATTATTCTTCTGCCTCAGCAGTGCTTCCAGGAGGATCTGCTCCATAATCTTACCAGGCACGGAGGTGAGACTGACTGGCCTATAGTTCCCTGGTTCCTCCTTCTTTCCCTTTTTGAAAATGGGGAATATGTTTCCCCTTTTCCAGTCAGTGGAGACTTCACCAGACTGCCATGACTTTTGGAATATAACAGAGAGCCATTTAGCAACCTCATCTGCCAGTTCCTTCAGTACCCGTGGGTGTATCCCATCAGGATACACCCATGGGTGTATCCCTCAAGACTGTAGATGTCCCATATCAGACTTGACTATTCCTCTTCTCACTAAAGGCTGACTTAATCCCCAATTTACAAAATGAAAGGACAAAGACAGAGAGCACACCACACATCATTTAAGATATAGTTTCATATTTATTATACAATCAAACTGTTCAGTCATTTTGAGACTTTATTCTATTTAGAGAAATAATACTAGACATTAATAGGTGTTTTGGTTAAACAAGAGTAAACCAAGCACATTATTACACATCTATGAGAGAGGATAACATAAAGGACAACAAAAAAAGTTTTTATAAATACATCAACAAAAAAAAAGCCAGGGAGAATACTGGATGTGGGGGGGGAAGTTGCAACCAAGGATGAGGAGAAGGCTGAGATACTTAATGCCTTCTTTGCCTCCATCTTCAATAGTCAGACCAGCTATCCCCAGGGTGCTCAGCCTCCTGAGCTGGAAGATAAGGATGGAGAGCAGAACAACTCACCCATAATCCAGGAGGAAGTGGTCAATGGTCTGCTTCTGCACCTAGACATATATACGTCTATGGGGCCGGATTCGATTCACCCAAGAGTATTCAGGGAGCTGGCGGGAGAGCTCACCAAGCCTCTCTCCATCATTTATCAACAATCCTGGTCAACAGGGGAGGTGCCAGGTGAATGGAGGGTGGCTAATGTGACGCCCATCTACAAGGAGGGTCGGAAGGAGGATCCGGGGAACTACAGGCCTGTCAGCCCGACCTCGGTACCAGGAAAGATCATGGAGAGGATCATCTTGAGTGAGCTCTCACGGCAAGTGCAGGGCAGACAAGGGATCAGGGCCAGCCAGCATGGGTTTAGGAAAGAGAGGTCGTGCTTAACTAACCTGATCTCTTTCCATGACCGCGTGACCCGCATTCTGGTCGCCGGGAAGGCTGTGGACATTGTCTACCTGGACTTTGGTAAGGCCTTTGACACCGTCCCCCACAGCATTCTCCTGGAGAAGCTGGCGAATCATGGCATAGACAAGTGTACTCTTCCCTGGGTTAAAAACTGTCTGGATGGCCATGCCCAGAGAGTTGTGATTAATGGGATGAAATCCTCCTGGGGGCCGGTCACCAGTGGTGTCCCTCAGGGCTCACTTTTGGGGCCAGTTTTGTTTAATATCTTTATCGATGATCTGGATGAGGGGATTGAGTGCACCCTGAGTAAGTTTGCAGACGACACCAAACTAGGTGGGAGTGTTGATCTGCTTGAGGGTAGGAAGGCTCTACAGAGGGACCTGGACAGGCTGGATCGATGGGCCAAGGCCAACTGTATGAGGTTTAATAAGGCCAAGTGCCGGGTCCTGCATTTCAGTCACAACAACCCCAAGCAACGCTACAGGCTTGGGGAAGAGTGGCTGGAAAGCTGCCCAGCAGAAAAAGACAGCTTAACATGAGCCAGCAGTGTGCCCAGGTGGCCAAGAAAGCCAACAGCATCCTGGCTTGTATCAGGAATAGCGTAGCCAGCAGGAGCAGGGAAGTGATGGTGCCTCTGTACTCGGCACTGGTGAGGCCTCACCTCGAGTGCTGTGTTCAGTTCTGGGCCCCTCTGTACAAGAGGGACATTGAGGTGCTGGACCGTGTCCAGAGGAGAGCTACCAGGCTGGTGAGGGGTCTGGAGACCAAGTCATATGAGGAGAGGCTGAAGGAGCTGGGCATGTTTAGCTTGGAGAAGAGGAGGCTGAGGGGAGACCTCATTGCCCTCTACAGCTACCTGAAAGGAGGTTGGAGAGAGGTGGGTGTTGGCCTCTTCTCCCAAGGGAATAACGACAGGACCAGAGGAAATGGTCTGAAGCTGCAGCAGGGGAGGTTTAGATTAGATATTAGGAAGAATTACTTTACTGAAGGAGTGGTCAGGCACTAGAACAGCGTGCCCAGGGATGCTCACCATCCCTAGAGGTGTTTAAGAAACATGTAGATGTGGCACTTCAGGGCATGTTCTAGTGGCAGAGATTGTAGGGGGGTTTTTTTGTCTGTATATGGTTGGACTTAATGATCTCAAAGGTCCTTTCCAACCATGAAGATTCTATCATTCTAAGTTAATTGCTAACTTGTTCTCTCCACCTAATCTGGTTCGCTCTAACTAGCTGTCTGCAAGACACTGCCAAGTCACAGTGTAGTGCAGAGTTCACAGCAGGCTCCCTCCCTAAAGGCAGCATAGACAAGACTGCAATAGATACTTGGTTCCTTTTTATTTAGTAACTAAGACATAAACAATAAATAATACTGTTCACATTTTCATGGAGCAACCCTCAACAAACAAATAGGTGTGTATCTGCCAAATATATTGTCGTGGTTTAGCCTCAGATGGCAACAAAGAACCACGTGCCGCTCGCACGTGCCTTCCTAATAGAGGAAGGATCGTAAGAAAAGGCAAGACTCTTGGGTTGGGACAAAGGCAGTTTAACAGAACAGCAAAGGGAACAGGCAAACAACAACAACAACACGGGTAGGGGAATATACAAACGCGATTACGGAACCACCGCTCCCCGCCGCTCGCCGACCGGCCGGACCCGGGACGCCCCAGCCCGCTTTTAAGCAGCAACTTCCTGTCCCCTCCCCCGGCAGCTCAGGGTGGGCGTGGCTCACATGGCATGGAATACCAGGGAAAATTAACCCTATCCCCACCGGAACCAGGACATATATAGAAGGGAAAGAGGGAGGGAGGGAGGGAGGGAGGAAGGAAGGAAGGAAGGAAGGAAGGAAGGAAGGAAGGAAGGAAGGAAGGAAGGAGGGAGGGAGGGAGGGAGGGAAGGAAGGAAGGAAGGAAGGAAGGAAGGAAGGAAGGAAGGAAGGAAGGAAGGAAGGAGAAATGCAAAGGGGAAATGAAAACAAAAAAGGAAAGGAATAGCGGGAAGGGGAAAGGAGAAAGGGAAAAGGAAAATAGAAGGGGAAGAGAAAGGGGAAGAGGAAGGACAAGGAAAAGCAGAAGAAGGAAAAAAGGACAGTAATATTGCCAGACAGCAGTATTTTTAAGAACCAAAAAGGAAAGGAGACATGAATATCAAATAAACATATATTAATAATTTAGAAATTGAAATAAGTTTAATTTAAATTTTAGAATTTTTTTCCAAAAAACATCCAATTAGTTTAAGGCATAGTTAACTATTATTGTCTACAGAATCATTTTATAGTCAATACAAATATCATAAGCTGGAAATTAATAAAGCTGGTGGCACCAGAATTCACCTCAAACAGATTTTTTTCTACAGAAAACCATTTCTTCAATAATTCCTACAGACTGGGTATTCATTATCGCATTTGTTGTGTTCAAATATATTTTTATGTAATATGCCATTTCCGATCCTTTACTTGAGAAAAGCAAAGCAAACGAGTGAAACATGGTATAGCGCAGAAAGAGAAATGGAAAAGCTTCTTAACAACAAGCACTAAAGTGCAGTTGCAGATAATGAACTTTCCAGGTTTGGTTTGTTGTTTTGTTTTGGGTTTTTTTCATTTAGTTTTTAAATAAGGATTTTTTCTCGAATAATTTTATAGAATTGCAATAATAATAATAAAAAAATAAATAGAAAAAGTAAAGTTAAAGGATGCCTACTTTGTTTTTTACTCAGGAATACTTTTTAATAAATTTTTATTTCATTTTTATTTAAGTGTATTTACATGCCAAGTGGAATTTTCAGAACCTCAGACAACGAGGAGTCCTAAAAGTATGTCCAAATTCCCAAGGTGCCAGTAATGACCAGTGACAGAGGCAGAGCCTTGAACGTGCCTGCAGCTGATGAAGGCTCAGGAATATTACTGTCTCCAGTGTCTCCCTCTTCTCCTCCTCTTCTTCTTCCCTGTCTCTCTCTTTGCCCTTCTGTCTTCTGTCTCCACCCCAAATATTACTAGGTTCCCCATCCAAAATTTCTTAAACCTGAATAACATTCTGCAGAAAAAGCCTAGCTCTTATGGCATCCGTGGAAATTTACATCTCCAGCTAAAATGAGTATGTCAGTATATTAATCAATAAGCTGAATAAGCTGCTTTTTTTTTTTTTTTTTTTTTTTTTAACATTACTAATCTAATACCACTTATTCCAAGGAGATAATGTTACTGGATTTTTCTGAAGTAATATGACCTGGCCTAATAAACTTGACCCAATAGAAACAAATTGGGGGGGGGGAGGGTAAGGGGGAAATCAGAGCTTCATCCCTTTGCAAGGAAAAAAAATCAGTTCTTGCAATTTTCAGGTTAACATAAGTACAGTATATCATAATATAATAAAGGTTTACAGGCAGACTGCCACAGTTATGTTTCTGTCAGCAGTTTTATAAATGAAATATTTCATAAGTCTGCAATTCCATTTCCAAAATACAATCCGTATTTAGAGGTTTGAACTTGAAAGAAGGTGTTACAGAGTTTTAATAATCATGGGATAGCGCTATTAAAAAACCCCAGAGAGATATTAAATAACAAATTGTATGTAAATAACATTTCAACACTGATGTTACTTTCATTATTCTTATAGTGAAATATATATATCTACTAGATATTTACTAAATCCATCAAACTCACAGGGCGGGGGTAGGGGGCAGTGAGAAAAAGGAAAAAAAAAACCAGTTAAAACTGAAATCCCAGACTCTGATACCAATTATATGTTTTAATCAGATTTCCTTTAAATCACTTTTAGTGCCAGTAACATCTATTCATAGAAATATTTTGCATAGTATTTATTATGACTAGTTTTATAGAATATATACTAGTCTCCTCTTCAGACCACTTTAAGCTTTGAGTTACCTGGAATAACTTAACTAAAAATACAGTTAACAATATTTTACTTTTTTTTATTTTTTCAACATGCTTATTTTTAATCATAAATTAACAGGAATCAGGGTTGAACATGGAAGAAGATAAAATAAAAAGAAAGCTCTGAAGAAATCAATACATTTGCTCAATGGCTTAGGTATTTAATGTAAAAACTGGAAAAATATGTGGGTTTTTTTGTTGCTTGTTATAAAGTCTTTATTCTTATAGACCTAGAAACATGCAAGATGTATATAATAGGAAGAAAAAAGTGCCAGATTTATAATAAATTTCATCAGACCAGCATTTAGAATTCTGTTGCTTTGAAAAAATAAAGCAAACATATATACACTCCATCTGCACAGATTCATCATTAAAGTAAATGAGCACATTACTAAATAAAGCTACACCCAGATATCCTGGATAAAGAAGTTTTAAATAACAACCAGACAAGAGTCAAGCACAATGCTAGTTCAAAAGGGTACAGAAGACTGAAGGCATACCAACTCATCAAATCCCATGACTTTTCTGACGTTTGTATGAGAGGAGATATCTTCAGCACACACCAGATCCATACAAAATAACATCTAGACTACCTGCATACCTCCCCATGAGCACCATTTGTACGTAGACCACCAAGAGCACACCTTGGTTCTCAGATTTGTAATTCCTCTATTTGAAGCACACAATGTGTGCCATGCCAGAGGATGTCTTCCTGACTGATTTTGGAAAGCAGGATCAAACTGCAACCTTTCCTCATTGCATTTGGCCTTTTCGTTTTGAAAAAACATCGATATTTCTGCCTCTGCCTCAATGAATTTACTTAGGCAGTCTGAATTTAGAATCGTATTTGAACTGGAAATGCAGAATTTTGCCCAAGGATTCCAGTAACTTGGCCACATATTTCTAAAAGTGGCAAAATGGTTTGAAACTGTGAGGACTTCAGAGTCAGGAATAAAAGAAGGGAAATTTGTTAAAACTGCTACATGGTGGGTGAAATTCAGCTGAAGATGAATAGATGGGGTTTTCAACACAAGAAGGAACAATACAATTATATCAGTTCCATTCTGCATGTGGTGGAGCAGGAGTTTCCCACAGCGTGTCACATATCCAATAAAATGCAATATGGTTGGCAATTTGTCATTGTTAATAACTCAGCTGCTTACCAGACCTTGGCAGTTTTGCTGACCTTATTCTGTGCTTTCCAGCAGGAAAACTGATAGCTCATATTCACATTTTATTTTCATTCCTCTCTCATTTTTCTATATTAACTTAATTCTGAATAAAATACTAACATATATTTTCAGAGAAGAGTGGAAGTGTAACAGTATACAGTTAAAAATGTGACTATAAAATGAGAGTTGTGGCTTGTTCGTTGCATTTTTCTAGTATTTCTGCATGAAGGGTCTAAGTCCACGTGGGTCAAGAAAAGCTAAATCCTGGGCTGCATCAGGAGAAGGGTGGCCAGTAGGTCGTGGGAGGTGATTGTCCCCATCTACTCCACTCTTGTGAGACTCCACCAACTGTACTGCGTCCAATTCTGGAGCCCCTACTACAAGAAAGATATGGACGTGCTGGAACGTGTCCAGAGAAGGGCCACGAGGATGATCAGAGTGCTGGAGCACCTCTCCTATGAGGACAGACCGAGAGAGTTGGGGTTGTTCAGTCTGGAGAAAAGAAGGCTCCGAGGAGACCTTATAGTGGCCTACCAGTATCTTAAGGGGGCTTACAAGAAAGCTGGTGAGGGACTTTTTAGGATGTTGGGTAATGGTAGGATTGGAGGGAATGGATTAAAACTAGAAATGGGACGATTCAGACTGGACGTTAGGAGGAAGTTCTTCACCATGAGGGTGGTGAGACACTGGAACACATTGCGCAGAGAGGTGGTGCGCGCCCCATCCTTGGAAGTTTTTAAGGCCAGGCTGGATGGGGCTCTGAGCAACCTGATCTAGTGGGAGGTGTCCCTGCCCATGGCTGGGGGGTTGGAACTAGATGATCTTTAAGGTCCCTTTCAACCCTAACAATTCTATGATTCTATGATTCTATGATAAGCCTGGAATGAGCAGCCAAGTTCTCCGGTTTAGATGGTGTCATGAAGCCCCCTGCAACCACTGGATATGTGTTTAGAAAATCCATTTCTGCCTTTATACCAGATGATAAATGTATTTTGCACACTCTCCACTTTTAATCCAGAGAAATCCAAATAGTTACATAGAAATTTCCCTGCCTTTGTGCTGCAAAATGAAAAAAAAGAAAATTATATGCTTTGAACTGCATTTTCTTTTTCAAGAAGGTACGCTTAGCTCACCATTTTAGTTTCACAAGGTAGGGTGAATGCAACTTTCAGGCAAACTAAGAATGGCAAGTAAGAATTAAATGGAAAGATCTTATATGGAAAGAATCCATTCATGCAAATGCAGATCCAGGGTATTCTTCTTTCAGATTTTCTTGGTGGCAAAGATCTACAGTTATTTGTGGTGCTGTATGTAATTAATTATTCTCCCATGGGAAAGTCTTCTTAAAACCTCTGAAACATTATTTCATAAACCATAAAATATTTCTATTTTTATCTGCAGTGAGCCGTTTACTAATGTGGACTGGATACAGTACTTGCTTATAATATTTTTTTAATAGTGTCACTTCATTGAGTGCAAGTTGTCACTATGGCATAACAGTGTTTTAACACAGAGGGAATTTAAGCCATTTGTGAGCTTCTGAAATTGAATTATTGGATTAGTTTTTTGCAATTTAAAATCAGATTTTCTTTGTAACAGCAGTTCCATTGTTTCCTAAAGGCATATAAGTTTGGTAAACTCTCTTTTTGTGTGAACCGGATGTAACATTCAATGTCTTTCCAGATGTGAACTGATATGGAGCTTATATTCTGTAGCATGTCCTCACTGATATCTTGGGGAAGTAAGAATTCAGTTCAGCTTATAACGTCTCCTGACATCCACGGTGTCATGCCACCCTGGCCACAGCAAGGGCCAGAGCACAGTCCTAAGGAGTTTCCTTTCTGTAGTTTGTGTTAAGCATGGAAAATTAAATACATGTGTTCCACCTGGGCTGACTGTAGTTATCTTTTAGTGCTCAGTATATTTTTCAATGGTGATGCAGAGACATCTTTTTGATTGTCAATGGTGACAAGCAGGAGAAACTTGCCTGGTCTTACCATGTACATCTACTTTAATTCTTTGGCAAAGGAGTGTTTCTTATGTGCCATCCTGCCTTCTTCAGTAGTGTTCCCCGAAGTGGAGATACGGTGCTTTGTATTACTGAAGATAAATGTTGACAAACAGATTCGCTAGGGAAAATTATTAGGAGCATATGAAATTTTACATAGTTTTTACATATATATTGATAACTTTATTCATAAGTTTTTATAAATAACAAATTTTTATACACATAGTTTTATAAGTGTATCTATATCCTATAATTATATATGCATATATATGTATATATACAGGTATGTATATCCCTCGTGATATAAATTTACTGCCTTTTGCTTGTATTTGCCCCAGATGCAGACAGCAAACATGACTTGACATGCATATAAGGCATAGCAAATTTCAAGATACACTAAGGATGCAGATTTTTAGAGCACTTAGTTATTTTTTAAACCACAAGCCCTTCTTACTCCTAACTATAATAAAACTGGTGCTCTGCTGTAATATCCCATTGGTTGGTATAATCCCTGATTTTAGAGTTTTTCTACTCTGTGTCTGCTGGCTCTAAGTAAACCGAAGGATGCTGAGTTGTGTTTCTGATTTTAGTCTTCCTCTGGAATTGAATTTGCTCTTCATCCTGAGCTGTATTAGTGCACTGCAAACCACATTTCCAGCAAAGATGTGCAAGGCAAGGAATGTGTGTGTGGTGGGTAGCTGGGGGTGGGTAAAAAAATGGAGAAAATTATTCCTATATTGGTTTCTGAATGTCAGGATGCTTCTGCAAATATAGTTATATTTCAGTTTCTGCTGAAGTCCACTAGGAAGGAATTTACTTGAAACATTTTTGTCCAATGCTTGCCACATTACTATAATGTAAAACTGAGCGTGGGTCTTCTAAAAATCGTGGGGTTAACTGAATTTCTAGCAGTAGAAAAGAAAGTAGAGTGCTTACTACAAAACTGCTCACCCACCACTATCTGTCAAGCCTGAATCCTTGATAATATTTTCAAGCTCAAAACTTTCTGTTGTGTGTCTAGACACCTCATGTTTCGGTGCCACTGCATAACAGTACACATGGCTGTTGTGGTTTAACCCCTCAGGCAGCTAAACAACACAGCTCACTCTCCCCGAGTGGGATGGGGGAGAGAATCACAAAAAAGGTAAAGACAGTTTAATAGGGCATAAAAGGAAGGAAAAAAAAATAATAATGATAAAAGAATATACAAAACAAGTGATGCACAATGCAATTGCTCACCACCCACTGAACGATGCTCAGCCAGTCCCCAAGCAACAGCAGCCACCCCCGGGGCAAATCCTCCCAGTTTTATGGTTCAGCATGATGTCATATTGTATGGAATATCCCTTTGGCCAGTTTGGGTCATCTGTCCTCGCTGTGGCCCTTCCCAGCTTCTTGTGCATCCGTAGCCTCCTCGCTGGCAGGGCAGCACGAGAAGCTGAAAGGTCCTTGGCTTAGTGTAAGCACTGCTCAGCAACAACTAAAACATCAGTGTGTTATTGCCATTTTTCTCATCCTAAATCCAAAATACAGCACTGTACTAGCTACTAGAAAATTAACTCTATACCAGCTGAAACCAGGACAATGGCACAGCACTGATTGTTTGCTGCATTATCTATTGAATGATATGCTAGATTTAGTCTGTCCCTCTTACTAACATCATCTCTCTGCTCAATAAAAAAAGTTAAATTCTTGTGTTCTTTGAAAGTAAAGACTGGTTTGGTTTTCCTTTCATGGGTAGCTTTCCCCAAATACATTTGCCTTCTAAACTCCCAATCTCTTGTAATTTATTTTTTTTCACATTAATATTTAAGCCCTTATCATCTTTACCCTGTAAAAGGACAAGATAAAGTTTCTTATATTTGTCAGGATTACAAAGTGAAATCAAATATATTCTTTGAAGTCAGTGAGTTTTTTTCCGCTAGGTTTTCTCCCTCAAAATTTTAGTTCTGGCCAAAACCAGAAATCATTATGTTGACAATTCAAGCTCTTAGCAGAACAGCTGCCAAGAAAGAAGATAAGAAAAAAAGAATTTTTAAATCCTTACATCATTTTTTTCTGGACAAAAAAAAGAAAAATCTGAACACTGAAGTTTTCTGTTCATCTATTGTCCCTGCTTAAATTCTTTGCTTTATTGTTCATAAAACAATTCTCTCAAATTCCATCTGAAAAACAATGTGAAATAATTTGTTTCAATATATGCCCTGAAAATGTAGGACACCTCATTGCAATAATACTTAACCTCAGTTTTACTGTTTTCACACTTTGTCTCAAATTAGTTCTTTCTAAGAAAGATTTGTTTCTTAATGAAACAAACTTCAGTTTTGACTTCCTTCTACTGGAGAGCTGCTTTTCATAAAAGTTGCTTTGAATCAATGAAAAGTAGTAAATATCAGATAAGGGGAAATGCATCCGAACAGTCAAGCCTAATTTTTTTCAATCTTTCTATTAGTTATTCTTTCTGGAAAATGAAAACCAAGGAAGCTTTTTTTTATCAAGCAGATGTAGGTACTTGATTAGCTCATAATCTAAGGCTTTGCTTTTTCATGAAACTTTAATCAAACAAGCTTTTAAAACATATTCTTGTAGTCACGTGCATTAAGTTCATTTTAAGTCCAAACAGGTAAATCCGTTTGCATTTTATTTTCACCCTGTTGTTTGTAATAGGTGCACCATCTGCCTAACATTTCTACTTCAGACCCTCTGACATTATGAAATATACAAGAGGTCATTTCCTATTGCCTTGGACAACATTTTATCTTCCAAAAACAACCACTGAAGAGGTAAGTGTGTATTTCAAGGTGGTTCCCTGCCTCTCAGAGGTCAGCATGGTTCAGTGGCATTAGACTTCACTGTTTCTGAAGTGCTTTGAAATACCTCAAGAAATAAGTAGAAAATATCACTGTCTTAGGGATTTTTTATTGTTTTGGTTTTTTTTATCTGAACTGAAATCATTGAAAAAGAAAGGGAGTCTTCTTTGCTGTCTTTCTGAGCCTTACTAGCACAATATGAAAATATGAACCACAGTCCAGTCACATATATATTTTGAAAACACAGACATATATATGTGTATATATATACACAAAAATATGTATAAACTGGGTTAGAAAGACTAATCAAAACCATAAGATTTTACTGAAGAACAAATAGTGTAGGATTTACATGTTCTGGTGGAACTGCTATTATAGATGTTTGGACAAAACTTTATATGAAACATTTCTGACTGTCACACTGGATTTGACCCAAATTCAAACTATTCTAATTCATTCATGATTAAAACTCCAGTCTCTTGAAAACAATGCACCTGCACGCCTTCAGTAGTCAAACCTTTGTTAACGTCTATGAATTTTAGTTAACTCAATGTGCATAATAGCAGAGATTTTTATTTTCAGATCTTATATAATTCAGGAAATAGAAATAGAAAATAAGACAACAAATCTTAGTTTCCTATATTTTATATTCTTTCACTAACTGCATTTGTGTATACCTAAAATAGTTGGAACTTTACTACACTGAATTCAATAGCCTAATTAATTTTTAAAAATTAATATAAAAAGCTTTAGCTTTCATCATGTCAAACACTTTAAAAAGTGTACTTCAGCCTTTCATTTGTTTTGTCAACACAAATGTAAATAAACAAACTTACCAAGTATAACATATGAACACTATATCTAATGATATATCCATATTGGACAACTATTCCTATTATCCGTAGACAAGTCAAGCAACTCCAATACGGACAATAAACCACGTATTACTTCTTTTATGTTTCTTCTCTTGCTAAATCATAAACAGTGCTATCTCAGCATGAATGAGATATGACACTAAGGTGTTTGGGTTTTTTACATCAATTCTAAAGGAAAATTAACAGAACATATAATTTTCTCTAAAATGAAGTTTAAATTCTGTGTCTGCTCCTCACTCATTCATTACTTTTTCTTAGGAAGGTTAGGAAATTAGATTAGAATGTCCCCATTTGAAATAATTTAACAGTTCTGACTTGTATTATCCATCTCCTTTCTTTGCTTCCTTTTATAATAAAATTTACTTGTCTTATGCTTATTAATTTTATATGTGGGCATAACTGAGATAGGTGGATGAAACTTGACACCAGCATGAACTCTCCTGTATTTTGAATGGTGATGCAACTGAAGACATCAGCAAGAAATACCTGTTCTTTTTGTTAGCCTCTGGCAGATTTAATAAATATCCTCTTTACCTGAAACAAGATGGCCTTTTTTCCATCATTTAGGGAATTAACTACCAAGGACCCTACCACCCAATACCCTAACACCCCAGGACTCTAGTTCATTAAAGGGGACAAGTGCCATGAGTTGTCTGATTAAATTATTCATCCATATATATTATCCGGCGTGGATTTATCATTAAAGATCATATAAAGATCATAAAGATTTGGGTAATAATGCAGCTCACAAGCTGTCTGTTGACCAGAAGATGGGCTAATAAGTGTGGAGGTAAATTCAGTAGAGTATTCCAAAACTTAAATTCCAAGTCATGATTTGAGGACTTTTTGGTTTCAGATAAATACAGTAAGAAATCATATAGAGCTCAGCAACTAAAGCATTAATTTTTTAACTGTGTTGAATTTAATTCCTCAGTGAATTATCTAAGGCAATTAGGACATCACAGCTTTTTCAGTCTGACTGTTATTAACAAATGAAGGCTGCAACAGGTTTATGTAAAATTAGAACTTGCTAAGATTTATTATAGTCTTCAGCATTCATAAACCCCTTCCTGTTTAGCCCTCCAACAACATGCTGTATCCTGACAAGAAACCAGCAAGTTATGATAGCTGCCTGATATTAATTAATAATTTAGCCTTTACAAATGTCCTGGCCTTTATCCTAGAAGTGCTTTTTGTGATCCCTGGCAGTTTATTAGCAGATGCACTGCAGGCAATTAGAAGATGTCATCTTCATATGGCTTTGCTGCCCGTTCACCTATTTAATAAAGCATTTTCATTGCTTGCATTTGGCTTGTCTTGGAACAGGTACAAAAATACTTGCACCTAAAGTAAGATAGAAATACCTTACAATGGCTGTATTGTCATAGGAAATATATGTAGTGAAATAACTACACACTTTATTTACAGGAAATACTAAACATGAAGGAACAGATTTTATCTTGATTTGATTTCTCTAGCACAGGACTTAAAGTCAAAACAAGATGTGTGTGACAGTCTGGTCATTTATCGCTTTGAATAAAACAATTTGAAAATTATTTTGTTAAAATAGCTTCAATAGTTTAGGTTTTAGTAAACATTGGTGGTCTGGGTATTTTTTCCTCTCTTTTATTTCTTTTTGTGCGTCTAGTATCTGAACGATGAGAGACCAAGCCATAACACAGTGAATAAGCAGACATGCATTTGGTAGATGTGAAGAGCTCACAGAAATATTTGAGGAGTGCTAGAACAAATGTTTAAGCTCATGTTTTGAAAATTCTTCAATATACTTACTGTTTAAATTAGACTGACTGTTATTTTTCCCACAGAGGACATTTCTCTGCCATGTTTGGATAGACATATTGGGTATAAGATAAGTGACATGAGTTGCGGTATACAGTACACAGAAAAAGTACATTTGTAGTTTTTGATGTAAAAGTTAATGATTTCCTGCTACATAATATGTATTACAATGCACAGTAATGATTTGTAACTGTTATTCTAAAACCATCTTTCCAAGTGTGAAAATATGACACTCTTTATACATACTTGTAAAATATAGCAATTAACACTTTATAAACTAAATGTAAATTCAGTTTTAACATAAAATATACCCCTAATTCCTGTCAAAGTAGCAGCTTTTAAATAAAAACAACAACAAAAAAAATTCTCATACTCTTATGATCTTACCTAATGAATGCAGAGAAAAATGCAGTCAAGATGTACTGAATGATGAATATGGAAGATGACAGTGAACATTTGCTATAAAGTACTTGGCCAATATAAATAAGAAATAAATACATTCTAAAAGCAATATATTCTTGGTCTGCAGAGGTCATTTTATGGAAAGAAAACTTAACTTCCTAAACATTTGCTGAATAACTAGATCAGGCAGTCACAAAATCCACAAAGATTTTCTTAGATTTGCATATTAGAATGCTTTACAATTTAAGAACTGCAAACTCTTACTAAAGCAAGCCTAGGTTTAACTTTTACAGAGCATATGAAAATTATAGGTTAATGTATGCCAGTGACCTCACAGGGAAAACTGAGTGAGCAGAGACCGGTAGCCTGGAAATATGAAAGGAAATAATTTTAGTGGCAATTAAACTTCAGGATGAGGATAAGCTTCACGTAGACAAGAATTTGCTTTTTGTATATTTAAGACAGGAAAAATGATGAAATATGTAATTTCTTAGTATTCTTTTTGGCTTAACAGTGGCAGCTACATCAAACTATTTATGGTACATGAAAAATGTAAGCATAAGCTCTTTAATCTGAAGGCTAATCATGGAGAAACTTACTTGGTTGGTATGCACTCCTTTTGGATTAAATCAAGGGAAGGAACTTTCCACACCTGCTTGTAGAGGAGTGCTTTGTCCCTTGCTTTTCACCTCTGTTACTACGGGACCATTTGAGGGAATCTGTCATGCAGCTCCAGGAATTTCTACAGGTCTACTTGTACAGCACACAGTATGGCCTGAACTTTACCTAATTCTAATCCAGTAACATTACCTTTTTCAGAAGTAAGGATTAACAGATGCCTTTGCACTACACATTAGAATCACATTTGTGTCCTTTTTATTTTGTAAAGTACCACAAGTCTCTGCAATGGTTGCAATATTCTATGTCAGGAAAATGCAATTAAATATAAATAATGTCCTTTCATGTTTCACTAATTAAGAAAAGAGGCTGAATGGAAATATATAGAATTAGCCACCAATATTTTGAATATTTTGATTACAGTATATTTGTCTCCACCAAGAAAATTGTCACTGTCACATCACGGTTTTGCTTACTCCTGTTCTTTCTTCTATGATGAATGACATCTGTTCTTGACAGACAGAGTATGTAGAAACAAAAGACTACATGTTTAGATTACTGAACTTTTGCAGAATGTAGAAAACCAATCAAACAGAAAATACCAAGTCCTTCCCCATTATTCTTTGGTTTGAAGGCTAACAAACAATCCATCCAAGCACACAAAAAGGTGAATCCATCCCCCATTTGTAGCAATCTAAAAATTAGGTATCTAGTGTAATCCAGTTATAGGATTGTATGTAAACAAAAAATTCAATGAGAATGACTCAGAGTTAAATGTAGCTGTTGGGTTTTTCTTGAGTATTAAAAAATATTGCATATCGTGAAAAACATGCAAAGTGGAAGCAGAAGTGACAGTGACAAACTGGAGGAAATACAGCTATAAATCAGTAAGTACACTGTAAGAAACGTACACAATGGTAATGTCACGTATGCTTGATGGCTCTTTCCTACCTATAAGCAGCAGTTGTTCCACACAGTTGACAGACAAAACATAAAATTTCAAACATGAGTTCGCTAACTAATTTTTAAGAATGATCCTTGAATAACAAGTCCAGCATAGAAATGAAGTAATAATTGGAAAGAAATAATTCTGTAACGCTTCAGTTCCTTTATTCAAAATCAAGGAATGGAAAAACATGACAAACATAGAAAAATCTTCTGATTGTTACCTCAGAATAATCTTTGCTTGGATTAATTAAATTTCTGTGTTGAATATGTAGCTAAGAAAATTTTACTTGGTAATTCAGGAGAGAATTGTTTCTCTGTGTGTGTGTGTATGTATATATGCATATAAAAACTACAGTGAAAATTGCAGAAGAAAAATGTTTATTACACCTTTTTTTACCTCAAAAAAGCTCTTCACAGAATCAGTGGAAAGGACCTTTAGAAATTATTACTTGTAGAATATAGAACAACTTATTCTATAAAGTTCATCCAGTTGATCTGCTTGTCTGTCCATTATAGCCTGATAACTAGAATCATAGGATAAGGTGAAACATAATCCCTTTTTTTCCAGTATATTGTTTAGTGCACTGTTTAAATATTTTTTCATGTATGCCTTTAGGAATATAGGTATATGTGTGAAAATATAATTTATCACAGACAGCTTACTGTATGGCATTTGCTCATTTTCTACCACCTAAACCTCACATAGCTGAATTTCCATTTTGGGAGTTCTTCATCCATTCAGGATCTCCGAAATCACAATAATCAGGGGTACTAATTGGATTTGTCATTGGTTTCAGGAATACGGAAAGAGTTATAAACCTCCTTCTGATAAACTGTGTTACTTGACATGATCACTGGCAGTTATTTGCCTGTAGCTGTATCTACACAGGAATTTTTCAGGATGCATGGTATGGTTTTGGATAATAAAATCAGTTTCATGCTCTTTCAAGCAGCAGGTTGAGAAAGGCTTGCTGAAATTTGCTTAAAGGTTTCAAAAAAAAAAATGGGGAAAATTTGGACAATCATAATTCCACTTCATGCAGAAGATAGCCAAAATATGGAATCATATCACACGAAGAAAGTCTGCCACATCCTTTTAAATTGTCGTATTGGAATATAGTGTTTCTCTCACATGAAGAAAGAAGTTCTAATGCAATTGAAAGAAATTTATCTAAACCAATGAAGAAAGCCCAAAATAAATCTGTAAAAGGACAAATCTTAGACGATATGTTGTCTTCTTTGTGGGAAAATAAGCCTTGTAAAATTATGTATTCATAATCACATGAAAGCTAATAATCAAAATTAAAGTTGTGACGAAGTTGTGGATTGTCATCCGTGACAGCAATGGATAACAACAAGCTTTTTCAGTGATGCATGTGTAGAATATACCTTTATGTATATTGGTACATGCTCTGGTCAGCTTTAGCAAGGAAAGAAACATAAGTAATTGTCTCCTTTGTAAAGAGTGACAGCTACAGCCCATTTTTCAATCTCCAAGTACAGAAAAAACGATTACAGTAAGATTAGCAGGAACTATAATGACAAAAAAATATGATTCACTTCTATTAAGTTGCCCAGAGGTTAGCTGGATCACCAACACTGGAATAACATAACCAAAAGAGAAAAAAAAAAAAAAAGGCATTCAACTTACTGTCATGAAGGAAATTGAGAATTATTTAATAAGTCATTCATTGTGTAGAGACTACTGTATAACTCAAGCCGTAAGGCCACAGGGGCAAGCCTACTAATTAGCTATCAGTTTTCCTGCAATACTTTAAGTGAAAGTTATCTTTTCCTTCAGTTTTCATCAGGAGCAGACATGAGCTAGAGATGCTTTACTTTGATGAAGGCAAGATGCTCAACATCCTGTCAGGAAGCCTGTTTTATTCTTGATTGCTGCAATGAGCTATATTACAGAGGAAATGTTCTGTCCTTACACATTTGTAGATAGATGGCTTTAGATAACAACAAGCTATCTGAATGAAAGGGTAACAGAATTGTACTTTCTGTGTAATAGGTAGTGAGATTCTAATTCGCTTAGTAAATGGTTCAGAAAGATGTCTGTCTACCGAGATAAAGACTCATCTGGCCTCTTAGGAATAAGAGAAATTTCAAGTTGTGTGGATTAATTACCAGGAAAACACTTAGTCCTTTGGCTGATGAAAAATGAAGATGAGAGAATGAAGAAACATGAAAAAAAAAGTCAAGAACCTAATTTATATTCATTATGCTTAAGTCACTTGAAGTTTAGAAGAGGTATTTGAATGTTTCTGCTCAGCTGTAGTGGCTGGATTTCAGAAAACACCAAATAAATTTCAGCATATGCGGTCCGGATTTTTTTTGTTTGTTTTGTTTTTGTATTTTTTTTTATTTTTAAAGGGAGGTAAAAGTCACTAGTTTTTCTGCTGCTGATGTCTTAAATGTGTGAAACCCACAACTCTTTCCTTCCAAAATACATTGCTTCTCCTGAGGCTTAAAGGAGTACATTATGTTAATTTTCATAGTGTAGACAGCTCACTGAATCAGTATGGGTGAAACTTGAGTCAGTGTTAAAATACACTACACATCTAAGGTAAAGGGCCAATTAAGTTACCCACGTGTAGGTGCCTAACAGAATTTGAGATGCCTAAGAGTAGCAGAGACATCCCTGTGGAACAAGCAAGTGTGACACAGAGCTGGATGGTATTAGCTCATATTATGCATGGGCAAGTGAGCTAAAACCATAGATATCTGAACTCCTTTTACAGTGAGTGTCTGCTGAAGGCTCGAAAGAGTTGCCTAGTGTTGTCTGAGATATTCTAGGGTATTGTGTCTGACCTTCAGATGCTGCTTTGGAAGACCATAGACCTCCTAATGGGTTTAATTAGAAAAGAAAGCAGCACAATGGGGGTTATGTTAAAATATGATCAACTTGTTTTATAACCATGCAATTAAGTGAAGAATTTCACATGGTGCCTATGGCTTTCTGGAGCAGTGACTGAAGGTCACTCACTGTAAAAGAAGTTCACAATCAATGTGGTTGTCTTAAAGATTATATAGGAATCATGCTTGCTTTTTATGTGATACACATAAATGCTTACACATGTGCATGACAGTTATAAACAACCATATGAAAGAGCTAGAAAATGCCTCAAATAATTAATACCTCCCCAGGAAAACAAAAGCAAAAATACAGTAGCTGTCATAAATTTAGAAAACTTTTAGTCTTTTCTACAAGAAACTGTTCCTAAGACATTGACTTTGGAAATAAAAACTTACACCAATACTGTAATCAGAAAATTAAAGCCTGAAGCATGATAAGAAAATTTAATCAATGTTTCCTATTTCTTTTTGCTAAGTGTTAATAAAGCCTTCTATTTTCTACTAAGTGTGCTAAGTTATTAGTACTTTGCTAATAGAGTTCATTGAATAAATCTAACAAGCTTCTAAAATATTTCATTATTAAGTTAGTAAAGAATTACAGTTAGCTACAATGTCATAGGTTAACTCCCCAGTAATCAATTAACATTAGCGGAAGCTATACAAATGTATTCTAGGATATTTTATAAACAGCCTGCAACTAGGTCCCTGTTTTCTGGAAGGGTTGCTGAGAAGTAAGAGATTAACAAGGGATTTGAGGAATGATTTTACTGATTTGACTATTTAGATGATCTTGGAGAATATTTTCACTTTAATAGAAGGCTGAATGGACTTCAGATTTTTTTTTTCTATGTGATGAGATAGGGTGCATATTGAGTGACAAAGATTTTCTCCATCCTCTGTATTTCCAAACTTATAGAATACTCTAATGCACACTGAGTAGAATTTACTCTCTGGGGACATACCTGCCCACATCTTATTAAAATATACTGAATGCATTTGTAAAAAAAAGTCAGGACTCCATTAGCTTAAACTGATACGGTGAATGGTATTAATGACCATTTTAGGCCATCAATTAGCCTTACATTTTTACAGGACTTTCCCCTCTCCCCACTCCCAAAGCACACATCCCTGCCCCTACCTCAGGATAATGAAAAAGACACTGGGCTGCATGTTTCAGGTCTGTAGTTCACTCTACACTTCTCACAAAGAGAAATATATAAAATTAACTGAAAATTACACACTGTTAGCGTCCAGTGGTATGTTAGGTATAAGAAACCTTATTAAAGATAATTAACCCAAAAGTTTAAAGCTAGAAACAAACATACAAAAAAATCATATAGTAAAATGCTATTAATAATTTGAAAAAACAAATAATTAATTGTACATAAATTGTAATGAACTATAGTACAGTTATTTGTTTCAATCATACTTCTGCTATATTCAAAATAGCTTGGAAGTATGGCTTCTTGAGGGAATGACAAGACTTAATAAATGGAATTATTTTTCAGAGGGAGATTGTATTCAGGTCTGACATTTCGTTAGAGAGCTGAGATTAACTTCTGATGAAAAAAGAAATGGACAGATGCATGGACTAAAGTATAAGGCAACAATGACAGAAAACTGAAGATAGACATCCATTAGACTATTTAAAACTTCAAAGCAGACCCACATCTATTTACGGTCCGGTTTACATATGCTGAAAAACTTAAGGGGGTTCACACCAGTGTAGAAAGAGAAATTACAATTGATTGTTCCCTGCAGAATGAGTTAGAGGAGAAAGTTGTTGTATCTTTATTTTATACATCATAGTGATACTGAGGAGGAGTAGGAGTATAGCAAGGAGGTTGCCTCTTTTCTCTGAATGCACTTAGAGGCAGTGATGAATGAACAGTGTATCCAGTGTTTCTGTTTCGATGGAAAAATCATCTTAGATCATTGTTATTTACTGAGTGGACACCTGGAGAATAGGTCAAAGCAAAGTCATCCACTAACTCTCCTACTGGAAGTGCAGGATGTCATTTCTACTTCCATATATAGCTTTGATCCTTGGCTCAAACACTCTTGTGAAATGAATCAAAGCTTTATTTTTTAAATGTCACTAAAAAATGCTGTTCCCCCAACACAATCTTCTCTCTTTCCATTCCAGCACAAGGTATAGATTCAAAAAAGATCTACTATTCAAAGATACCCACCCTCAAAACAGACTCCTACCTTTCCTGTTAGCCAGCTAATACACCCAATATGGACAGCATCCTTAATTTTGCTGCTCAAGATAGCAGCACATTCCCAGCTGCAACTGCCATTATGCTGTGTTCATGGGGAACAGTAAAATCCCCTTGTATAGCTTTTCTAAATGATAGAGAAACAGTTTGAAGTGCAATGTTTTCAATTTAAAGGCAGCATCACAGAAAGGTGCACTGGTTGTGATGAAGAAGCAAGTAGCTGACATAAACTTCTTTAACATACAGAACAATACATTTTATATTTTTTTCATTAAGACCACTGAAAAGCAGTGTCTCATGCTGAAAAAGGATGTTTTCATTAAACACAATTGCACCAGCAAAGGTTAAAAAAAAAAACAAAACCCCAAACCTAATTGTAATATTATCAGTATGATCAATACTGTCAAGAAGCTATCTCAATGACTTGGTCATTCCTCTTCTTCCCATGCATCCCAACCCAATGCATATGTGAAGCTTGGGATAAAAGTTTTTCATCTGGGCTGTTACATTCAATTGTCACACATTCAGGTCTCTGAAAGGAAAATGAAAACCACGTTCAGGGCTTCTGTAGATTTTATTCGTCTACCTATTATCTGTAGAGTCTGTTCTATCAAGTAGTATTTACTAGATACAGACACTTCTGGGAAAAACGTATTCCTGCTATAATGAGCAAAATCTTCTGAGAGGATTTATTTCTTTATCAGTTGTGGGAGAAGAGGAATGGTGAGGGAGAGGAGCTACGGAAGGTAACAAACAGGGGTAAGGGACCACGCAGAGGTACTGCCTAGTTCTGGTCGGTTGCCTGCTGTAGTTTCTACTCAGTAAAGTGCACGCTTCTGGATTGATATACTCCAACTTGGTTTTGGCTAGCACAGTAGGATGTGCAGCCTTCCAGATGAGAATTGCAGCAGAATGACCATAGCAACCAATGCAAGACGCTGACAGCAAATGTGCAGTCTAGTCCTCCACGACCTGGCAGTCCTCTGCAAGTGGGACCTGTGAGAGTTCAGGCTAGTTTTACACCATTTTCGCCTTTCTTCCTGTTGATTTGTCATGGATGGGTGGTTACTTCCATATCCTTTGTTAGGTTTTCCTTCATAATCAGTCCTAATTCTTTGCAGGAGCTTTCCATGAAAATATAAAAAGCAATAATAACAGCAGTGAAAATCCGGTTGGATGTCCCATAGTGAATGAACTGTGAGCATAGACACTGCTTCAAACACTGACATTGACTGCTTAAAGAAAAAAAAATCAACAATAATATAGTCAGAAAAAACCCGAGCAAACAATGTCAGTCACAGACTTTTTTTTCCTTGGAGAGAAAATCTATACAATGTTAGGAGAGTGCAACCAAATAATGATCAAATCAAAAAACAAAAGAAAGACTATAGTAAACCTGGGCAGTAGAGATTACATAAATGAGTCTATCAGAAAGTTCTCTGACATGAGTCACCACAAGGAACTTCTGGAACCCTCAAATATTTCTTCATCTTGGAACTCAAATATAAAATTAAATTCCTTCTCTGAAAGCTTCTGGAAAAAATAACACAAGTACGCCTCATATGTTTCCCATGAGCCACAAAAGGAGGAAACTTAAAAAGTGTTGTTACAAATAGTCATGATATTCTAACCCTTCAGGATTTATAAAAAAAACAGATTTCTCTCAGGTAGGTATATTTCCTAACTACACAACATGTAACTATAAACCAACAACTTGGTCACAGAAGGTGTTATCAGACTATACACCAACATCCCATCCCAGAGTGGTATTATGATTAGTCTTAAAAGCTCGTAACACCAAAGCCAAGTCTTAGAATCCAAGATCGAACATGTTGCCTTGCTTATGTGAAATACTTCATGTACTGTACCTCATTCCTTCACAGAAATGAAATACATGGCTCCAGCTAAAAATCAACTTTACCCTATAATGAACTCAAAAAGCATAAAAGGTTGAAAATCCTGCTTACCACAGGTTTGTTTTTGTTTTTGGGTGTTTTTTTTTTGTTTATTTTTTGTTTGGTTTTGGTTTTGGTTTTGTTGTTTTTGGTTTTGTTTTTTCTAAACGACCACATTCTTTGTATAGATCTACAGGTCTTCTCAAGGTCTTCTTAATTTGAGTACAAAACATACTCAAATTATGAAACCGGGAACTAGAAAGTGTAATTCTACCAGAATATAAGAAACTTGGACTCTGGAAAGATACTGCTTTTATATCACATTGCATTTTTCCAGTGACTTCCTGCACACTTCTTATGATTCACAAGTTATTATTACATCTGTTTCATAGCTGCTTACCATCCATTTTCTTGTTAACTATCTTTCTGTACTGCAGGTACCAAAAGTCTTTTACAAGTATTTACTGTTTTCAAGTCAGCTGAAATTACTTGAAACTCATTTTTCAATTTTATCTACACATTCTTTTTATATTTGGGGTTCAGAGGTTATGGAAAACCTCATCTGGTCAGAATAAGCACTTCAAGTTTTGTTTCTACCTTGGATATGGAAATTTACATTACTTGCATTCTTACTGACTGATCAGCACTTGCTGTCATATTCCTTAACACCTTTTTTGAAAAATAAGGGAGAGTATTTGATGCTGCTGACATGTTTAGATTAGCTCCTTTCCCAACATTTTTATGTGTAGCTGTCTTAGTTTTCTCTTTTCTTACTTTTTTATTTATGTGGTTGAAGACCCTTTATTACTTGTTTTAATTTTCTTGCCAAGTTTCAGCTCCACTAGGCTTTTGTCCATTCTCGTTTTATTTTTGCCCTTTTTGACCTCTGAGGCATAGCTCTCCTTGCTGATCAATCCCTTTTTCTATTCCTTTTAGGTTCTTTATTTACTCTTAATATCCTATGTGAGGTGTTTCTTCCTTCAGAGAGGTCTGTAGCCCTTTTCTGCTAAGATTTTTTCTCCTCTTGCTTGCAATGCAGGCTTCAAATGCTGTTTGCACTTTTGACTTAAAATGATTCCATGCTTCCACTATCTTCAAATCCTTAAGCTCTTTGGTTCAGTCAACCCTAGTAACTAATTTCTTGGTTTCTCAAAGTTTGCTCTACCAAAGACTCAGACTTTAGCTATTATTCATTTTTGTTTGTCTTGCAATTCAAAATAAACTGAATCATCTCATGATTACTTGATCTAAGCTTATTTTTTTACAATTAGCTCCTGTACTGCTCCTCCCTGCTGCTTACTTAAAGTAAGTCTAGAGTACCACCAGCACATTTTTTCTTCATAGACTATTTTGTATATACACTTGTCAGCTTGTGCATTCAAGAATATTTAAGATCTACTGATGCCTATTGGGACATTTTTTTTCAGAAACTTAAAGTTTCCCATAATCATGTACTTCCTCTTCTTGCTTCTTACTTTCACACACTTACAGAGTTCACTGCTGTGAACTCTGAATATCCAAATCTGGATATTGTGGACTAGAGAAAGGTCACATTAGTATAGTTCCTAAATATACTTTTCCACAGTGATTTCTGCGTCAAGAGATTCTGTTTCTTAACTATGGAGAAAAATAATTAAGAGTCAACCTGTATGTTAGGATTTTTTTTCTTTTCCCTCTCCATTTTCCCCCTATTTTTTCTGTCCTGCAATGGAAATTCTTATTCCTTTAATTTTTTGTCAAACCTAGCTGTGTTATTAATTAGATATTTTAGTTGTTTGGGTTCAGTTTTAACATAGTTCTCAATCAGAACAACTGCAATCCATTTTTCTGAAATAACATGCCTAAATACTTACCTCCTGGTTTTATTTTTGTTTTGCTTGTTTTTTTTTTTTTTTGTTTTTGTTTTTTTTTTTTTTTGTTGTTGTTGTTGTTTTGTTTTTTGGTTTTTTTTAAACATCCCTAAGTTTTTATTTCCGCCCATTCATATATATATGTTTTCCACGTTTCCATGTATATCAGAATTTGCAGGACTTCACTGACTGATTCCTTGGTTAAAATTCCATTTTTGATCAAGTCTGCATAAATCTTAAATTGTTATTTGTTGAGTTATGTAAGCATAGTCTGTTATTTGAGAAGAGTAATCTCTCTATGTCTGAGTATTTAACATCCTGAAAGGCTCTTGCTTGTACCAGTCCCTGAGGTACATGTCAATCCTCAAAGATTTTACCACGTTTTTCTCTTCTTTTGCAGAAATAACGTACTTTTCTGAAATTCCATTTCCCTGCAAGTCTTCTTTTTATATCCTAGGCATAATCAGTCTCAGTTCACATCAGTGAGAATTTGATGGTATCATTTATTCTTCCAATACGAAGAATAACATATATCTTCTTCCTTACCACAAAAAGCAACAATCTGGTTCTTGCATTCTTTTTCAAAGGCAAATCCAGATTGTGTGGTTCTTTGCAAATTAGGCAGTCCAGAGGAGATCACAAAGGAAAGAATGAATGTTACTGTTAGCATTTCTGTACTTTAATATTTCAGAGAAGTCATTTTAGAGACACCATTTTGATATTATGTTTAAATTGACCGATGAGGCCAGGTCTGTCATTTTTGGATATCACATTACAAATATATTTCATAAAAGCATAATGCCTTCTAAAATTACGAAACCAAAAATAGCCTAAGATTTTGAAGTACTGCAGCCTCTGTAAAGATGTCTATATTATCCTGAAGAAATTAACAAAATGATAAAATGTTATGTTTTATAAATTTTTTACTAAGTCATATCTGTGCTTCTGTCTCAGAAGTGAGAGAGCTCTATAAATCTAATAGAACATGGAGTTCAGAATTAAACATTGTCATTAGTTGGCCATTTTACATAAAGTTGAGTAATGCACAAAACCCTCACAGTTCTCCTGAAATCAATAATTTAGAGATAACTTGGAATTTTAAATGTTCATGTTCCCTTGATATAAACACTCCTGTGGAATCAAATTTAGTTAAAATGTATGTCGTCAAGATATGCAAATGTAATCTGTGTATGTAAATGCAAAAGTGATGACACGGAAGATACTAATATGCAGCATGGCTGCTTTTGGTTGAAACCTGTTCTAAAGCCCTATTAATTGCAAGTACAGCAGATATCACTATATGCTATTTGTTACAACTTCCATTATATTATCTAAACATGCCTGACACATTTGAATATTTAGGTATGTTCATGCTAGCTAATATTTTAATCATTAATGGAAAAGCACACAGGAAGTGGAAAGAAAAACTCCATTGACTTTCTGCCTTCAAAAGTTTTAATCGTTTGTTTAAAACTATTTTCTCAAAGGAGAAATTTCCTGAGAAAAGTCTCAGGAAAATAATTCCCCAGATTTCATCACTTTTTAATCAGATGAGGTATGTATTTGATTTTCTGCTATGATGCTCTCAGTTTTTGAATCTCTGAAAGAGTTACTGATTGTGAGAATTTTATAAAACATTTTAGTTTATTAGACCATAAAATTCAGTGCACAGAACATTTTATCAGGTAAATTTATATAAATGTCTTGGATATGTTAGACCCAGTGTAAATACAACATGCGCCATCCATACAGATGTTGACAAAGCCTTTGAAATCACTATATATTTTTCTATTGACTAAAAACTAACCAACCAACCTAACAAACCCAACAAGTCTTTTGTTTCCTTTTATGGACGTATTCACAGCTGCCTATGTCCTGGGCCATAACCATTCAGAGTTCTGTTTCACATTGAAGCTTTGGTAGTATTTTTTAAATATAGATTGACTTTGGTACCTTGTCCAGAAAGACCACATCAGACAGCATTCCCATGTTTACTGTTTGTGGCCTTGGAGAAATGAGACTGAAACTAACTTCTGTCACAAACTGATATTTAAATGTTTATACAGAAGGAAAAAATCCAAAAAGAGAAAGTGAGATGGAACAGAGTAAGAAGTAGAATGCCATGTGAACACACATAATGAACAGTCTCTAAGAATTTACAATGGGATCTATATACAAACACAGAAAAATATAAGATTGTTATTCTGCTTTGCACCTGAGGTAGTGAAATACCGAGAAATTAAAGGTTGAATCCATCAAAGATTTCAGATACTGTACTGTCTACTGATTTTCAGAAGGGTCCACTTAACTCACATCTGCTCCATGAATCTTGGTCGGAAAGAATAAAATGAAATGATGGGATGGCTGAGCTGCTGAGACCTGTAATGGTGAAAGAAATTCTGGACACGTTTAGAAGCAGAACTTAGATATTTGGGGAATATTTGTGGCTAACTTATTACAGTTTCTAAAGATTTTTATTTACTTGTTTAATTTCCACAACAAAATTACTATATTCCTTTGTGGATTTCAACCTAAGAAACTTTTCCAAGGTCAGACAGTATGTTTGTGGTAAGACTGACAAAAAGCCAGGAATCCCTTGGGTCCAAGACCAATACATTAACCACAGTATTGCCTTCTCTCTCTAGGAGTCAGACTCAGTAGATACTGTGACTTGCAAGCTGCCTTAATTGCCACAATTGCTTACATAAACATTAGAGTGTGGAGAACATTCTGATTATTGCATGCAACATCTGCAGTCAATTTTGATATTCATTTACAGGTCATCACATTGTGCAAGATTTGCTGATACTAAATAACTTCCCTATATCTCTGCTGAAACAAATAGACCAGTCAAAATCCAGCCTTCACTATTTATGCTTGAATGATGTTAGAAGCTTTACAAAGTCATTAATGTCTACCTGACATTACCTGCTAAATATTCATAAATGCCAACAAATACCTTTCTTCTGATTATGTCTTGGAATACCGCCTATTTCACTGGCTTGAGTGAAATAAATCAATATAATACTTCTGATTTTATACAGTATGATTTGGGATAATTTTGTAAGTCAAAATTAAACAATGAAGTATAAAAACATCTAATAAGACATTTTTCAATTTTAAATTTGCTGCAGTGTTATTAAAGATGTCGGCTATTTTAATGATTAAGTTCTGAAGAACTGAAGCATTTCAGTTGGATGCCATATCTTCTTTTCAACCCAATTCCCCTTTTCTTTAAGTCCCTTCTACTCCAATACATTCAGATATAATTTTTTTTTTTTTCAGAGTTGGAAGGGACCTCTAGAGATCATCTAGTCCAACTCCCCTGCTAGAGCAGGATTGCCTAAAGCACATCCCTCAGGGCTGCATCCAGGCGGGTTTTGAAAATCTCCAGAGAAGGGGACTCCACAACCTCCCTGGGCAGCCTGTTCCAGTGCTCTGTCACCCTCACTGTAAAGAAGTTTTTCCGTGTATTTGAACGGAACTTCCTATGTTCTAGCTTGTGCCCATTGCCCCTTGTCCTGTCACTGTCCTGTCTTTTATCGAGGCCTTTTTGATGTTAACTTAATCCATTTTATAGAAGCCTGGTGGTATGAATGTCCATGTTGTTCTGGTTATTTTATTAAAAAAAACCCATATTTGCCTGCAAAGTCATGTCTAGTAAATAGCAAAACAGGACTTTCTCACATCTAGAACAGAACTGGTAATCAAGCATTCAGAGTAAAGGGGTTTTCTTAAGATATAATGTTTAGGAAATACATTGTTTTGATATGCAATGATGCAAGTTATGTAAATGTATATGAATAGAATCATAAATCTGTCACTTTTACGTGATAAAATATTTTAGATCCTCACACTATCAAACCTGATATGCTTATAGCATCCTTACAGTGCTTCATCCTGAGGGAACCATAGGAAAAAGCCCTAATCTTGACCAACGCCAAGAGCCTCTACTGGTACAGCTAAATAATTAAGGGATTGGGTGTTACTGGTGGTTGAAACGAGTCTTTCTGAGTTTTGTACGTTTACCCTCACATATCAGTCCAGATCCCACTATGAAGCTTAGTCAGAGGCTGATAGTCTTTTCCCTTCCTTTCCCTAACAGATTTTTTTCACCCAGAATTAAGTTGTTTTATTTGGAAATGGAAGAAAGGTCTCTGACCACAAAGTTACATAGATCATATGGGGTGCAGGGAAATCTCTTCATTCTCTCCTAAAATCTCTTCAGATACATCCTACCAGAGAAATTTTTGAAGACCCAGTCCTAGCTGTATTTATTAATGGAAATTCTGTGTCTCAGTGAAGGTTGTGAAAGATACGATGCAACATATCTGGAAATTTTTCACTTGAAATTTGAGACCCTTATCCAAAGGAATTTCAGATAGCTGCTAATCCACAATAAAATACAGGCCAGCAGTTTCTACATACACAATCTGGTAGTTTTTTCTCATGTTCTTTTCAGTTTTGAACACTGACAGGACATTTCTTTGTGGATTAGTTAGCAACCTTTTTAGGAGAGCATTCTGGCACAAATTAAGTATATGTTTTTACTTGAAACAAATAGAACTATTTATTTACTCATTCAATCGGAGATTCTGCACTAAGCTCAAACAGATCAGCAGTTTCTAGGACATTTCTTGGTTTATGACATCAGATGCAGTTGACAACTTCTCACTGATCACTTAGTGCAAATGGCATTCTGCCACAACTAGTAAACCTAGATAAAGATTTCTAACTCTAGGGTGCTCTGGGGATAAAATGAGGCTTTTAAAGCTGTAAGCAATTAGCTGAAATGTTTATAAAAGAAAGAAAAGTAAATGTGCTGAACTTTTTTTAACTGAAGTATTTACATTTTCTGACTGACAAAGCTCTTTAATACAGTTTTTGTGTGGGTGTACCAGCTGTTCTATATGTAAAGTTACTAAGACGCTTCTGTGACTGTTAACCATTACAGAAATGCTTCCTTGAGAGGAACTGTGCCTTATCGTATAAAGTCTTTCATCAGAAAGTTTTTGGGTTTTGAGAGGTTTTTTTTGGTTGGTTGGTTGGTTTTGGGTTTTCGGGTGGTTTTTTTTGTTTGTTTTTTGGTTTTGTTTTTTTTTTTTTTAATGCATAGTATAGTTTTCACACTAACTTCAGGTACCTCATTTACACGTGTAAGTTGGAAAGCAATCTGCTCCTGAGAATTCAGATCTCTCAAACTCACTTCTGCCCACTTAAGTCAGATACTTGATATGAATCAGCCATTAACTACAAATGGCTGTGAGAACTAAGTGGGTAGGTGGAAGTATCTCAGCTTTATGTAAATCTTAATGTACTATATATATGTATGCCATAAGTTCGTTAGCATTTATAAGTAATCAAAGCATCATAATAAGGAAAATTGTAATTGCAAAATATAATACGCACAAAAAAAATAGTGGGCTTGGGAAGATCCGTAAGAACAGAGAGAAAAGATCTAGTAACATCTGGAATTTGTGTAAGAAGCCTGAAAGATTGAGTATATACTGTCTGCTGCCTAATCACCTGGTCTCTGAGGCTGTATTGATTCTTTTTAATGAAAGAGGGCCAGGGATCAGTCCTATTCAAGAAGCCACAAAAGCACAAACTTATTGGGGACAGCCAATTGAAGCAGTCCAAAAAAGAGCCAAGGAGACAGCTAACAATTAAGCATTTTGGGTGATAATGCCTTGATTAAGTGTATAAGCTTGTCTCTGTCTCTTTTATTTAGCAATATTGGTATACTCTGAGAGACTTACAGCGAGATTCTTAGTTGTCCATTTAACGTCTAAGACTGAATAGAGGCTTGCTACGTGGCAGTCAGTACTGGAGCCTCCAGGTTACAAGAAGTTCTTCATTTCTGGTGTCACAAACATTTTTTCATTTATATGGATAGCTTCAAAAGGAGAGACAGAAATAATAAGCAAAAGGAGAGACAGGTACTGCAAGTCTCTCCTGAGCCTTCTCTTCTCAAGTTTGTGCCTATTTAACCTAGAAGAGAAAGTTCAGTGAAGAGCTTATTGCTGTCTACACCTACACGGTCAAACGATTCTGAGAAGGCAGAGCTGTACTTTTCTCGGAGGTGCACAACATTAGGACTAGAGGCAACAAACCCAAGCTGAAACATGTGACATTTCCATTAGATATAAGGAAAATTTTATTGCCAAAAAGGTAGGACAGCAGCAACACAGACAGATCATGGGACTGCCATCTTTGGAGGTGTTCAAGACTTGACTGGACACAGCCCTGGGCAATATGATCTGATTAGCCTTTTTTAAAGCAAAGAGGATCATGATTAGCTCTTCTTTGGAGTAGGTGGCCTCTTGAGGTGGCTTCCAACCTATGTTTTTCTAAAGAAAATGTTTCAGACTTCCCTTTCAACCTAACATTTCCTAAAGAAAATGTTTCAGACTAATGATAAACTTTGTGGCCAGTACATTTACCAGAGAGTGAAATCCTCTTTTAAAGAATGTAATACGTATTTTCTTTGTCCATTTTCAACAGGAAACTCAACATTACCTCCAAGAAATCCGTAAATACTAGTACAACAAATTAGTTATGATATATTCCTATTCTTTTTGGATGAAAACTTTTTGACCAGCTCTTTCAAGGTGTGTGCTTTAGCATAATTTCTTTGAGAATTTATCTGATATAACAACAAAAAATAGTGTAGGAAGAGTGGCTGCATAATTTGTTATAGCAGTCAGGCACTCCTAGGTGTTCTGTAGCACATTTCAATTGCACTGTAATGCCAAATGCTACATTCTTTTGACCTCCAGAATAATGTGCTTAGGTGTGATATAAATATTAATAGCTCCTTTAGTTTCCTATATAATTACTTGAATCCTGAATGGATACACAGTAAAGGACTGAAAGGATTGCCAATAAAAATGGTGGGGAACAATAAAAACATAGTACAAAGAATTTTAGGTAATTCTAAAACAAGTTTATTGTGAACGGATAAACTATAATTTCAGAGATTTTAGCAATGGAGTCTCAGGTATTCACCATCCTATAATATCTGCAGAAGCATTGGATTCATCCAAAATGCTTAGAAGGCTGATGATGTTGTACAACATATTTTAATGGTGGGTAAAGGGAAGATTAAAATTAATGCATTTTTATTTAAGTTAAAAGCCTCACCGACACAGCTAACAGTGAGATTTCTCTTTCCCCAGGTTCTCTGAAGATGAGGGCTGCCTTATCAGCCAAAGGCCTTGGCTTCTTCTGTGCTAAAGGGAGAAAGGGAAGAATGGTATCTCACAGCTCCCTGAATTCCCAGCTGAAGGCTGGTTTCCACACAGAGGAGTATTGTGGTTGAATGGCCTCTTCTTCCCTGGGCTCCTGCCCTCCTTTCTTTAGTAATGTTTAAATCAGGAGTCTTGTTCCCCTGAAGGAAAAGGAACAACCGTGACAACCAAAGGTTGACCTGGGAACTGCTATCCTAGAAGGATGAGGAGTGTTATATAAGCATAATTTTCCACTATTTGCTGCATGCAGTTGGTGAGAAAGGATGAAGAACCTATTCTGGGTTTTTATGCTGCTCTGAATCAACTCATTTCATGTTATTACTCATGATTCATCTGCATGTAAGTAACACAAGGATCTTTTCCTTGCTGCTTGCTAAATACAAAATTCTAATACTTGTCCCATTTTTTTTTAATTTGTATAATAAATTTCAATACATATATGCTATACGGAATAAAGCTGTTTTATAACATTCCTATATCTCTTGAAAGCTGTTTCCCTTTCAACTCCAAACCTTCATCATAAAAAAGATCCAGGTAAAATGTGCCTTTTCCTGTTTAAACCAACATACTTAATAGCTGAAGTCAGCAGGCTGAATACATGTATCTATTTTGGAAAGGCTTTTTTGAATATCTTTTTTGTCATCCATTTGACTATGACAGGCTAAAAAAAAGGCTAAAATTTGGCAGGGAACTTTATTATTTATTTGTAAAAAAAAAAAAAAGAAAAAAGCTATATGTATAGATCACAGGAAAAAAAGTGGTATTTAACTTGGCAAAAATTAATTCAGTTCTCTGGAGTAACACCTGTATTGTTGGGACTCATACAGTAAATCACTGACAAAGAATTTAGATCACTAATGACTGAAAAAGACCTGTCCTCCTTTTAGTGTTTAAATGTACTGAAACATTGCCTTGCTTATATTGAGGATACTCTAAGGCTTATATCGGTGATACTCTACTGATTTCAGATTACATTTATTAATTTATGCCTAATATGCTCCTGAGGAAAAAGAGAGTGGTTCTGATATCAGTCTGATGAATGAAATGTGAGACTTCTATACAGCTTTTCCCAAATTTAGCCATTTTTTTCCTACACTCAAGTTCTGGATATACATTACAAAATCTAGTGTATTCTGTTACAATTACTTCAATGGAGCACAAGACTCTGCATAGTCCCTCGGGGGTTTTTTTTTGCCTAACTTTTCCTTTCAGAATAAAAGTGAAAGAAAAGCCAGAAATACTTTCACAGTTGAAACATCATGACTCAGCTCTCGCTACTCCCTCCGCGGTGCATCATTTCCAAAACAGCTTGGAGAGTAGGGAGCCATGCCCCCGGCTAGAGACCAGAATGAGCAGAACAAGTGGAACAGGTAATGTTAGAGCCAATGCAAACAGAACGTGATAACCTGAGAAGTCAGCAGCTATGCTCCTGCCATTGCTCCTGATAAATAAAGGGGGCTTCAAATCTAACTATGCTTCAAAGCCAAGTGGCACAAACTGACTCACATTCATACTGCTTAAGGGCTGCCCCCTCCCTCTCTTGAAAGCAGATTAATAATTGAGCAGAGTGCTCAAAGTGGGAATGTGTCCAGCGTCTGAGCTCACCTCCTGCCTTTCTGTCACAGTAGCGTAGATATTCGCATTGAATCTGTAGCCAGAGTCAAAATTGTAAGGAAAGACCAAAGCTCCACATCCTGGCTGGAATCTGAGACAAGGATCTGAAAAAAGACAGAACTAATTGGAGCAAAATGCAATCAGACCACTCAGGGCTTGTAGACTCTCCAGAAAGGGGTGTACCTTTATCAGCATTGGTCAGACAGAAGATCTTTGGAAGTTATTGTACAACTCACTGGCTGAAACACAGGACCTTCCTTGTGCAATCTGTTTCTACAGTTTTTAGTAGGGTAAAATACATGCAGAAGTCCAACTACGTGCTCAGCTTTGTGTAAAATCAACATAAGCTCATTTACACTGAAAGATTTCCACACCTAGAAAAGAGGAGGGAAATTAAAAGGAAGTAATCTTAAGGTTGAGTGTGTCTCGAGTTTCTTCTTACTTTAAATGGAAACTGGATACCAAAGTTGGAACAGAAAAGCTAAATGTTTCTGAGGATCTGGTGTTGACTTTTTTAAATAGATGAATAAGGATCTGAACTGAATATCTCCAAAATCTTCCCAATTTTCTGGATCTGATATATAATGTCTTATAATAAGTCTAATTTCTTTACTGGAGAGCCCACTAAAACTTTTAGCATTGCGGTTTCTTACTGGAAGTTTGGGCCTTACATTCATTATCAAGGAGAGCGATAACAGAAGTACTCGAGGTCAGAAGTGGTTTAGCATCATTTTGAGGAGACATGACAAATATGCTTAAGAACAAAGGAGAACATACAATCTACCAAAATTCTAAAATTATAACCACAACTAAAATTATAACTATAAATTATATAAAATTATAATAGAAATTGTTCCAAAAATCACCCATCACCCCCACCCCACACCCCCCATTTTTCCTTGTTGCTGAAATATTTTTAAGTCCTGATATATCAGGGATAACAATTTTTGTCTCATCTAATTCTTCCAAGAAATGAAACAACTCTGAGCACGCACACCCCCCTCAGATTCTTCAATTTAATCTGTTAAAGCATGAGGTTATTTACCTCTCTAATGCACTTTGTGGTGAGGTTGTGCCAGCTGGTTCCTTGTTTGGAGTGTCAGTTTGACTTAGTAGTTCATCTTAATCTCTCTGAACAAAGGGGGTTTGCTTCATATCCTATTAGCTGATAGCCATGATGATATTGCAGACTACTGGTAATGAGGGTTCAGTGGTTGGACGTCATGAAGGTACTATCTTTAGAGTGAGATCTTACACCACATTTTCATTTGCAAGTTTCTGATTATTTTTTTCAGGCACATGTTAAAAATCCCATAGCACTTTGGGATTTGGCCAGCTTTCCTTATCTAAATTAATACCATCACAGACTTAATTAACACCAACATAAATATTCACAGCTGTTTGTATGATAGATCTGAATGCAAAATGCTGTGTTTGCATAAGCTGTTACATTACAGGCATACAATTTATTGCTTTTTTAAGGGGGATGAAGGTTATATAAAAATAAGCAAATATAAAATGAAATTAAAGAATAGATAGTTATTTTTACTTGCATTATTATTAGTATAATGGTCCTATCTATAATGGTATTAGTGAGAAGCTTTTGCAAGTACAGAAGAAAATGATGGACCATTTTTATTAATTGCACATACATGAAGGAATTTTTTGGATGTTATTTAAAATATGGCTTGCAGATTACACCTAGGAAAAAAATTCTCTTTCTTCTAGTAAAAAATGATTGTTTGGAGAATGTCTTTTTTGGGAAAGGTATTTCTAGATATTTCCTGTATTTGAAAAAATAAATGACCTCTTTAAGGAAAAAACAAGTAGAAAAAACAAACAACAAAAAACAAACAAGAATAATCACTCTCTGAACTATCCCTAGGACATTAAACAAAAAATAACAATGTTAAAGTAACTTTCCCATTTTCTCAAGTTTAAAAGGTGCTAACTTTCTGGTCCCATCACTATATTTTTTTTTCGGATTTTTTCAAATTAAGTCACCCTAAAGTCTTCCAAAATTATGTGAACTTAAACATAAACTGAGGTATTATTCAATGAGAGAAAAGATTTCAAATACAATGTTGGGGGTGGCGATTCTGGGAAGGATTCTGGGATTCCGGGAATCCTTCCAAACTCAACCTAGAATTTTTCAATATGTTCCTTAATTAACAAAGGATTTTTCTTTAGTTAGTGTTACTGATGGTGATTGCCATTAAAATAAACACTGAGTCATGCAAATATAAATTGTGGTCCTTTAACTGGGAAAAATAAAGATAAATATTATTTTTTTTCATGTGAAGTAATGTGGCTTTGAGACAAAGTATTACTCTTGCTATTTTAAGGATTTTTTGTTAGTGGTAGAAAAAACCACTGAATCTATTAACTTCAAGTCTTTGGCAATTAGAAAATCAGGAAAAATAATACTTTGGGACAACGAGAATACAAGGGCATTAGGAAATAAGGAAGGAACAGCAAACAACTCTTGTAATTTAAAAGTAACAGGAAAAAAGGTGATTTCAATCTGTAATGGCATTTGCTAGAAAGCATACCAGATGAAAAACAGAATTAGAAGTATTAAATAAAACAAACTAACAAAAGAGCAATCTTGAGATGGAAAACCTGAACTCTCAGAAGTTAAAACTGCCTACTAAATCATAGTTTTATCCCTTTTGAGCATAATACAGTAGTTATAATCATTCCATTATATTATTTTTATTGTAGACACTTCATACAGTGAATGGGTAGTAGTTTTAAAATGGAGAGAAATTCAGTACCTTTTCTCTTCATTGTTAAATGTCTTAGTCATATATTTACAGCACAATATTCAAACTTCCTTTTAAAGATTGACTTGGTATAGAATCACAGAATCATAGGATAGTTCGGGTTGGATGATTCATTCTCAAAAACACTGAATCATAGAATCATGGAATAATTTGTTTTGGAAGGGACCTTTAAAGGTGATCTAGTCCAAGCCCCCTGCAATGAGCAGGGACATCTTCAACTAGATCACATTGCTCAGAGCCCTGTTCCAGTTTCCAGTGATGGGCCATCTACCACCTCTTTGGGTGACCTGTTCCAGTGTCTCACCACCCTCAGAGTAAAGAATTTCTTCCTAATATCTAAGCCAAATCTACCCTCTTTCAGTTTAAAACCGTTACCCCTCATTCTATCATTATACTCCCTGATAAAGAGTCCCTCCCCATCTTTCCTGTAAGCCCCTTTTGTGTACTGGAAGGCCTAAGGTCTCCCTGGTGCCTTCTCTTCTCCAGGCTGAACAACCCCAACTCTCTCAGCCTGTCCTCATAGGAGAGCTGCTCCAGTCCTCTGATCATATTTGTGGCCCTCCGCTGGACCTGCTCCAACAGGTCCATGTCTTTCCTGTGCTGAGGAGTTCTGAGCTGGATGCAGTACTCCAGGTGGGGTCTCACCAGAGCAGAGTAAAGGGGCAGAATCACCTCCTTCAATCTGCTGGCCACGCTTCAGTTATTATCTTCATGGGCTTTCCTATAAGGCTTATGCCTCCAGAATCTGAATGATTCAAGAATTAGTTCATCTTCATACAGTCCATCATGAGGGAGAGATTGTCTTAGATGAGTAACTTAAATGAAGACTGAAAAGATACACTGATATTTGAGGGTCCAGCTTGATTCATGTGAGTCTTGATTTTTAAGGGAAATCAGCTTCCTGCAGGATTTTATGTTCACAGCACAGATCCATTGGCTTTAATTGCAGCTGTGAGTACTTACTATTAGTGAAAATGAGACTCCAGGGTGTCAGCAGGTGCAACAATAATAATAAAAAAAACAAACCCAAAACCCAAAGGGCACAGCAAGTTGGTGACAGGATAAGTAAAGAATCCAGTTCTTTGCCACACTAATTAAATATCTTAGCTACAGAATCTTTTTTTTTTTTTCTCCCCCTGAAAATTTTTTCTTATAACTTAACATACCTTTTGGTAATTTGATGGAACTTTGGGGGATTCTTTCACTACTTCATTACACTGACTGTAACAGAAGAACAGAACAACTGTACATTGAACAGAATAAAGTTCCTATCAAAAGCATAATTAAACTCATACTGGTATGAATCCCAAATCATGCTCTTTATGGACAACCTTATATTCTCTTCTTAATTTGTATCTGCCATCTGATTGCTTGATTTTTGGCCATTAATAATCTTTGAACATAAATTCTTGATGTGTAACACCCTCCTTTATTAAAAGGTTAATCAAAGTCAATGCTGTAAGTTGTGTACTTTGTTATCGCTGCCAAAATCTCTCACCCTCCGCCACTTGAGCTGATAGAAAAGCTAAGAACATAGAGTGCTCTCTTGACCAACACTCATAAGAGAAGGCACCAGCAGTAGGTTTCACAGGTATTTGCTGTTATTTGCATTCCGCTCAAACATTGGAAGGAATTATGTTTTGTCAACACAGATTCTGTTCCCCCGTTTTTTTCAGGTGTGCCTGTATAAACTGCCTGTTTCTCCACACTGTATCTTTATCATCTGAATTTTTATTCCAGCCTCATCCTTCTAATGTGGGCAGTCCAATCTCCCCCCCCCCCCCCACCCCCGGCCATATGTTTATTCCAATGTCTCTCGACTGTAGCTACTACTGCCATTTTTCAGTAGCCCCCATTTATTCCGATATTTTCCCAGAAGTCCCTATTTGATTTTGTTTATTCAAGGGGTTCTTACTCTGCGTATCTTGTTCTTCATATAATCTGTCTCTCCTACCTTCCTCCATTCGCTGCCTTTACTGACTTCCAATCCCTTTACTCCTTGGGCTTCTCATTCACCCAGTCACCAAAATGATTCTTAGTTATGTCTTCACCATCTCCCTTCTGTAGATTCCTGTTTAAGCCTTTTAAACGCAGCTCCTTCTAAGGATTGTTGATTTTCTTCTTTTTCCTTTTTCTTCTTTTTTCCTTCTTTTTCTTTGCCCTTATTTAACAGCGTGTCTTTAATCCTTTATTCTTTTTCAGTTATTCCAGCTTTCTTTCCCAGGACCTCGTCTGTTTCTATCCCTACTTCAGGCAGTGTGGTTCCCACACTTCTTTGCCTCTTTGGCTTGTGGTCTGCAAGTGTTATTCTAATGTACTGCCCCTGAGTCAGAAAACTTCCTCTTCTGTGCTGATTGGATCTTTTTCCAAGATAAAATGCTGGTCTGAGTGGCACAGGAATGACGGAGTTGAAGCATTTATGTTCTTTTCCACAGAATACAGTGATAACTTTGTTCCTAATTCATAAAGGGTATCTCTTTTGAAGTAATCAATGGAAGTATGGAAATGCTATTAATTTCACTTGTTATTAGTTATAATGCAGATTTTGGAATAAAAGGATAAGCCTTGTAAGTTTAAAAGATCTCTAGCAGTTTTAATCAATGCTTTAATTAATAACAATTTAAGGCTATCTCACTGATCACAAAAGAGAAATGCACAGATCAAAACCAACCTGGAAATACAGGTTTTATTGTGACTTTCTAATATTGTAGTGGATATATGTTAGATACATGAGAGAGGCAAAACTTATTTGGTCAAGAAAGGGACCCTTCTGCATTACATCATATTAATTTACTCAATTAATGTGAACAGTCACACTTTCACAATGACAGGACAACCAGAAATGGTACTATGTGCAACACTAACAGAAAGAGAAAAATAATATTATTAGTTCTTGTCCTACAGATTTCCTTTTCAGTCCCACAGCTACACGTCTTTGACTATAAAAAATAAGTTGATATGGCTAGCATCAGCTTGAGAGATCTAGGAAATAGATTCACTGACTCTGTGCTTTCATTCATTTATTTCTCCTCATTGCACTTGCTTGATATATTTCTCATAGAGAAACCCATATTAACAGTCAGGATATTTTTTTTTCTGCAGACAACATACACTGTAGCATACACATAGTTAGGAGAGTCGTCTCAATTTCTGCCACCTAAATGTTAGGGGCCAGTTTAGCCAGATGTCTAATGTATTTGTTAATGATTTTGTTGCTGAGGAAGAAAGACAAACACCTCCAGAAAAATTTTCATCTCAACTACATCAGATGAACCTACCTTAGGAGATAGTTATTTCTCTCTCCACTGATATGGAGAGAAATATCTGCCTCCAAAGACAGGACATCTGACATAGTTGGGATGAAAATTCATAGCTTGGCATAAAATTCATAGTGGAGATGAAAGTTCTCCATTGATATGGAAAGAGTCTAGATGTTTAGTTCAACTGTACAAATGAACATGGATGAAACTGCATACTTTCTAACCTAGTAAAAATGACTAGTAATGAGGAGATGGTTATGTCCTTTGTGCTCTAGTCAGAAACACCAGCATCGGTTATAAATTAGGTTGTGATATAGATATCTATCTACTCTAGTTAAAAAAAGGGACATCATATTGTTATCAAAGAGTAAGAATTTTCAGTTCAAACTAATCTGTCTAAACTCTAACAACTTGGATATGAACTCCTGGCTCTTAGTAAGAACAGCTGTTTGGAGTTTCACTGGTGACTTCAGAGAAGCTAGATTTCACAGATAAAATCTTTATATCCTACACAAACTGTGTTCCCTCTAGCCAAGGTTTCACAGAAAGAATGTGTGAATTATTTCCTGTCTTTCTGTCTTTGCTAAGTAAGATTGTATTTTTTGGTGGGGTTTTTTTGTTTTTTTTTTTTTTTTTTTCTATTTATATTGGAAAGAATTATTGCCAGTAACCAATACCTGAGGTGCAGTTTTAAAAGTGGTTCAGCAACACATTTAGTATCAGTTGTGATGTTGACATATCTAGAATCCCTTAGAGTTAACAGCAGCTGTTAATTATATCACTTTCAGTAGCTAAACTCTAGTAGCTGTTACTTCTTGAGTAAACAAACTTCAATCAACTATAAGGCTTTCAGGCCTCATTAAGGACCGAAAAAAAAAAAAAAGAGTTGACTGTTTTGAAAGGCACATTGACTTTGCAAATCTTTTAGCTATAAGACACATAAATCTTTAAACTGTAAGGCATCAATGTAATTAACTGGTGTTTTAAAGATATATACATTGAAATGCATATGAAACAAAGTAAGATGTTAATTTTCAGAGAAAAAAACATATCTACTGAAACCTGCCACAAACTAATACCTGAGTAAAAGTTATCATTTTTGCTAATATTGCAGTTTTTATTGCAGATAATGTTTTACCAATATTGATAAATCAATAATTTTAATTTGTAATTGTAATCCATAATTTTAAAAGAGATATATGAGCTTTGAAGTGGGCTTGGATTAAATTTTGAGGTGGTTTGAGAAGGGTATGACTTATGTTTGGTTTTAAACACTGAATCTGTTGAAAGTTCAGAAGCTGAGTCTGGAAAACCAACTTTAAATCTAACAGTAAAAATGAAAACAATGGGCAAAAAAAAGGAAGCTATAAGCAGTTTTGCCTATAATTTTTGGAATTGCAGTAGTTTTGCATATGACGTATCCTTAGAGACTCTAATTTATTTAAAAAAAATATATTTTTGTGATGAGAATTTTTCACTTAATCCATCGGATGTGGTTATAATTCATAGCAAAACCTTCTATTGCCCGGGACGTATTAATAAGGCAAACACTCAAGGTTTTTGAACAGGTTGTCTACCAAAGTAGGCAAGAGTACCCATCCTGTGGGAAAGGCAAGATACCTATATTATTCACCAACACAAAGAAAAGTCATTCTACTGAGCAGTACCTGAATAAGAAAATTGAACAAAGTGAAAATGATCAGCGGATATTAAAATCATGTAACTAACCCTGTATAAGCCTTGGCAATGTCTTAGTCTTGGTACCATTAGGAAAAGGAAATAATTTCTTCCCTTAACAATATGTAAATGGAGGTAATATGGAATAATAATGTTTTAATTTGTTCTTAATCTGCAAGGCATTTCATATTGATGATAAACAATATTTCCTTTGAGAAGATGGACTGGATAGTCTAGTAAAAAAATTATTTTTGTTTTGATACCTAGATAAGTATGTGCATTCTCTCAACTGCAGAGCTTATGTCACTTACTCATAAAGAAATTACGCCTTATGTTTGAATATCAGGTATATTTTTCTAAGCATCTGAAACTAGAATTGCAAAGGTCATTAAACGTATCCATATAATTAATAGTGGTATATTTGTATGATATTTTTCAAGCAGTGATGTCCAAGTGTAGAAATTAGTACATATGTATTAGTTGATTTGAAATACATACTGTTGTTTATGATAAGCATATAACAAAAAAAATATCCAAATGGCATTTAGAACTCTGAAGAAAGATGTTCAAGATTAATTCAATCTCCTTAAATGTGCAGACCACATCTTTAACGGATGATTTTACATTATTATCTTTGCATAGCCCCTTCCCTCTGTCAGTGCACAGCGAGCTGGAATAAAACCAAATTGGAGCTGGAGTAAATTTTAGATATTTGTAGCTGTGAACCTGTGTGAATAGAAAACATTTCTTCATATGAGTCTAGACAAATTGCTAAATGCTCTCAAAGCGAAAACCAAAGTCATTGGACCTATGGGCAATATCTATAGTAACAGGCAAAATGCAGCAGGAGATAGGCACAGCCAATGGTATGAAATTATCTATTTTGGTTCATATTTGGTATTATCCCTAGAATGGCTACAGGAACTGCAGTTCAGATTTCCCCTGTCTATTCCTGTCCACTGTCTGAAGGATAGCATGGCTCAGGGACTATTTCAGGGGACTTCATGGATAAAGTACTCTTTTGAAGGGAATAGAGAGTTTTATCCACGTGAACACAAGCAGTGCTACACCACTTGCCTTGAGGGCCAATGAACAAGGCCTTGTCATTGTATTTACTAGCCTATATGTGAGTTAATAGTCGTCTTGAAGCAAATGCACTCATTCTTTTCCTTCTAGTGAATACATGAAAAAACCCAGAACTTTCAATTTCTAAATCTAGGGTTTAAGAAAACACAAAATAATAAACAACACTTGTAAACTTTGTAGAAAGAGAAAATTCAGACCTGCTAAGTGTTGTAACTGAAACAAGTTCAAAAGAAAGTGTTCATCGTATCTGAAGTATTTTTGAGAATTATTTACTTCAAGTTACTCTTCGCTTATTTTAGAAATTGAAAGGCACTCTGAAGAGTTTGCAGCAATGCAGGAAGCCATTCAGAATTGCTAGACTACTTCCACTACATTTGAGGCTTGGCTGTGCATCTGTTCTCTGGTCTTCTCAATAACTTTCCAGGTTAAACTTCTACAAATGCCTTTTTTGCTGTATCACTCAGGTTTTATTCCTCTAACTCCTTCAGTGTTTTCTCACACACTGAGCACAGCAAGCTGCTTTCAAATATCCGTCTCCTCAACTCTTCAGAGAGTCCCATCTACCCAAATGTGCAGTGGCCATGGAAAGGCAAGCAGTCAGGTTTCTTCCCTCACAAGTTCTGAAGAAAGCATAAAGTACTAATGGGTATAGTAGATGGTAAACAAACAGAAAATAGATGATACTACCACAATGCTATTAAAAAAACGATTTCTTCCCCCCAAAACTTCAGTACAGAATCAGAACATTTAGAAAAACTATTATCAAAGGCTAACTTTACAACTCTTATTTCTTGCCATGGAGATAATTTAAAGCATAAAAACAGATTTAAAGCATATCCAGATTATTAGGACCACAGGCACTTTGAGGATCAACTGAGGGAGTCAGGCTTGTTCAGCCTAGACAACAGGTGGCTCGACAGGACCTAATAGCAGCCTTACAGTACTTGAGAGTAGGTTACTGAGCAGATGAAGCCAGAGTCTTTACAGAGGTGCACAGCAGGACAAAGAAGGAAAAATGGTCATTTCAGACAGGTGAGGTTCTGAATAGTTATAAGGAAAAAAAGACCACTACAAGGATAATTAAGCATAGAAACAGGTTGCACAGAAAGACTGTGAATTCACTGCCCTTTGAGTTTTTCAAGACTTGACAGTACAAGAGCCCTGAAAAACCTGGTCTGAATTCAGCATTGACCTTCTTCTAAGCAGGAGGAAGAAATGGATGACCAGCTAAGATTCCTTCCAGACTGAGTGATTCTTTGATTATTTATATGGATGAACAAAAGAATGAAGTAATATTCCCCCGCCTGTTTAAAGGATGTTTGACACTCCCAAATTTACAATCTTTTCCAGAACAAGGGAGCACAAAAATTAGACTACAGAGATCTCTTTTTTTCACTGTCTGGTTCTTCCTAAAAGGCAACCCTGAAATACTGACATAAACTGATAACATTCCATATGGAAGTCATTTTGCCTTCTTGATATACTTTCTTATCTTAAAAGCCTATCCCTGATGATTTGAAATCAGCAGGACTGAAGAGCATATGACTCTGGGTATAAAGAAGTTGTAGGAATTTCTTTTAATCAATCATGCAAAAAGGTATCTGGAGCTTGTTCAAAGCAGAAGAAACAACAGCAAAAAAAACGCAGTACTTATCTCTGAACTGAAGTGGATGAACAACTACCTCAAGAAAAGGAAATCAGGTTTATAAAGGAGTGATGCTAAGGAGCATCTTCTAACTATATTTGCTGACTAAAACTTCAAAGGGATAATCTGTTTAGGGGAAGCCTGGAATCTGAGACAGCAAAGAAGGGTTAAGGAAGTGCTATCTAACAAAAAAATTAGCCCATACTTGGAGTCATCCTAAACAATGTTGCTTTTTTTCTGAATTTCAAGAAATAGCATGAAACTCCAAGGTCTTCACAACACGTCACTTTGTACTCCTGTTATGAATAGTGACAGAATCACAGGCTGGATGAGGTTGGCAGGGTCTTCTGGAGATTGTCTAATCCATCTGCCTTTCTCATGGCAGGGTCACCTACAGTAGGTTGCTCAGGGCCATGTCCAGTTGAGTTTTGACTATCTCCTGAGGTATAAACTCCACAGTCTTCCCAGGAAACCTATTCCATTGTTTGACCACATCACTGGAAAAAGTTTTCCCTTATGATTAAATGGAATTTCTTGCATTTCAATTTGTGTCTCTTGCCTCTTGTCTTGTCTCTGGTCATCACTGAGAAGAGTCTGTCTCCATCTTCTTTACTTTCCCCCATCAGGTATTTATGCATATGGATAAGATTCCCTTAAACTCTCTTTTCTCCAGGCTGGCAAGTGACAACTCTCTCTGCCTCTCTCTGAATGTCAGATGTTCCACATTCCCTTAGTCATTTTAGTGTCCCTAAAACCTTGCTGTATATAAATTTCCTGACAAACAAAATATCCTTGCCTTGCTTACAGCAACAAAATGTATCAGGCTTAACAAATTGGCATTCCTCTAAAATTAGTTCTTTTCAAGTCTGAAATGTCACAGTCACTTTAATTGGATAGTGGTTGTTGCTGTTCCAGGAGCCCTCCTTCCTTTTCTCCCACATCACAAATAATGTTCTGAATCTGCAAAACCTACAGGATACTTATCCAAAGTACTTTCTTCCACTACTGAGTCTAATATCCCCCAAAAAAGTGCTGAAGGCTTCTGACTGATGAAAGCATAAAAGGTTTAGATATGTTTTTCTTATATATATTAGCTTTCATAGATTACTTTACCATTAGAAACGTAATTAGGAAGCACTGACAATTCTCTGAACTTTTGGTCCATATTACTCTCTCAGAGAGCAAAACTATATAAAAACATCAGGGATTTCACTCTAATGTTGTTGCTCGGAGACTTTATGTTTCCACACATGATTATTTGATTTCTGGTGCATATACCCCTGGATATTTCAGTGCAGAAGAGGTAAAATGCAGATAATTATGTTATCCCACCTTCCTGTGGGCAGGGTCAGTCATTTTTTTTCCAGAGAAATGGGAGCCAAACTAGGGGCTTTCTTTAAGTGGGGATGTGTGGTCTGACCAAAAAGTTCCTTCAACTAATTTTTTTTCTAAGATTTGATTAAATATGGCTGCTGATAGTACAGACAAATTAAGTCCATATTGCCTTCATTACTCCTTCATACCACTAGTGACATATCTGCTAAAAATATATGAAGAATACAGTTAAGAAAGGATTTGTAATCATCATTTAGGTACATTTTTATTCTAGATACTAAAATGACACATACTGAACTTGTCTTTACAAATTCATAGCAACAACCTGCCTTTCTAAAGTAAAACCTGGGCACATTGACATTATTTTTCTTTAGAATTCTGGTTTAGGTCTTACTGTCCATTTTTATAGACCAATAATCCATCTCTGCCCCAAAGAGCTAACACATTAAGATTATGATAGGTGCAAGAATAATCAGGTATTATAATAGTGGATGTGTTTCAATATCAGAATAGAATGATCAGTTTCTAATACAATTACTTAATATTAACAAGAAAATATTCTCTTTACCCAATTAAAGAAAAATACTACCAATAAATGTATGTTGCACTTATTCATAAGATATTAAATAGAAGTCACCAGATGGTGCTGTAACACCTAATTTTATGAAGTCCTTTGTCTGAACAAACAACAGGCTCTCTCCTCAGCCACAGGAAAGCCTACATTCTTTCTGGTTCAATGATGCACTTCATTTTAGTGAGAGCTCTTGCAAGCAAGTAAAATATGTTCTTTCTAGCTTGGTTTCATTCACCAATCATTTTGGTTGAGATAAGTAAATTTCAGGTGTTTGGGCTGAGAATCCTAGAACAGATGAATTTTCTGCATGCAATGTGTCTCTGTGAGAAGAAAAGTAGGTGGTGTAAAACTAACACCTTAGGAACATAAGGTAAACTGCTAATTTCATTCTCAAGATTGGCTATCCCTTTGCAGAAGACTAACAGTTTGCCCATGATATACATATATACATATATATATATGTATATACACACACACATAAAGAAGAGTCTTCTTTCATCCCTGTTTAGTTATACAACAAAGAAAACTTCCTAATTGGAGCACTTCAACACCAGTCTTGGACAGTTGCAAAAGGAACACTGAAGCACAGAATCACAGACACAGAGAATGGTAAGAGTTGGAAGGGACCTTCAGAGATCACCCCCTGCCAAATCAGGTTCACCTACAGCAGGTTGCACAGGAACGTATCCAGGGGATTTTGAATATCTCCAGAGAAGGACAATTCACAACCTCTCTGGGCAACCTGTTCTGGTGCTCTGTCATGCTCAAAGTCAAGAAGTTTTTCCTTATGTTCAGATGGAATTTCCTGTGTTCCACTTTGTGTCTGTTGCCTCTTGTCCTGTTGCTGGGCACCAGGGAAAAGAGTCTGGCCCCATCCTCTCGGCACTTGCCCTTTGGATATTTATAAGCACTGATGAAAACCATGATGAATTACATAGGCTTCTGAATTTATGGCATCTGGCACTTCAAACATTTTAATCAACAGATTTAGATGGATTCAAACATAACACAAAGGTATCTATCCATTTTACATGTAAGGTATTCTCAGTTCAGACACCTATTGTCCAGTACCAATTATATGCTTGGGGTTGCTTCGAACAGAAAGAAAAATTGCTTCTTTTACTCCGTGATTTTTAAAAGGATAACAGGATTACTTTTAAGTAAGAGGACATGGTAAAAAGCTTGACTTATGATCCAGTCACTGACCTTTAAACTCTGTAGACATATACATCTTCCTTGTAAACACAGCCAGGGATTATTTCTACATCTCAGGTGAAAATTCCAGTACTGATTCCTCCCACAGTTCTTCAGTAACCAAAATACACTGAAAAGGAGTAAGAAAAGGAACTATATTGTTTATCTGAAACCAAAAGGAGAACTAGAACTTTATTCTTCAGTTGTAATTATATTTCCTCAATCACTTTGATTCCTTCACCTTTTCCCCTTTGTACTTGCTCACACACCTCTTCATCTTGTATTTTTGCTGCCAGATCAGAGAGGAGTGCTTACCTCCTTCTTGTTTCACTACACAAGAAGCAATGAAAAGCCTCCCTCTATCATCTGGAAAGCAATTTTTTTTATTTTTCACATATGCCAGAAAGTGAACATATTCTCCCTAAAACTTGCAACCAGGTCTTCTGGGTTCTGATGTGTGGTAAGAATAGTCTATGCAATAAATATTAAAGCCAGCATGGAAAAGCATAGGAGAACACATGCAGCAGCTCTCATTACAGTAAGCCTTTAAATAAATAGTGTATGTGACACTGTTGTTTATAATAAATCATGTTCTGATTCTTTTTTAAAGCTTGTTAGGATTAGTTAGCTGACCAAATGCTGCCTCAGAATTTCCAGTTTGTCATCCAGTTTGTTTTCAGATCAGAGGACTGCACTATTGAGTTCAGGTTCTGTGAATCTTTGCCTACAACAACTTGCAAAATATGTAGGATAAGAAGTAAAAACACTCTAAAGAACTTATATTAAGTAAAAAAAGAAAAAAGAATTAGGAAATATTCAAATGAACTAGTAGATTATTGAGTAGATTATAAACAAGCTCTAATCTTTACTTCTGCATATTGCTTTCCAGAGAATTTCGAGCCTGATCTCTAATTTTTAATTGGTCCAGAAAAAAATGTTTTAAAATGCAGTTAATTGTAATGTAAAAGCTTTGATTGGTTATTTGTTTCAATACCTAGTTAAGCTAAATCTTAAAAATGCATCTTTTATAGTTTAAGTTTATCTGTTTTAAACTTGATATACAGTCTAAGGTTGAACACACAACTGGATGACTGAGACTACTGCATATTTTGACAGCTATTGTTATATTTGTTATAAACCTGTAGAATATCTGAGCAGAGAAAAAAAAAGTTAATAGAGGTCTCTTCAATTCTCTTCAAACTAAAATAGCACCTTTTACTACATTTGCCTCAGTTAACCTGACAAAGATTTACTAATACCAAATGATATTACTGAAGTTAAGCCAGGGTATCTAAGCTAGGCCTTAAACAACCTTATTGACTAATTCTTAAATTAATGAAATATGCACAAAAAGTAGAACAGTAGGAACCCTACATTCAGTTTTATAAATGGAAGTTCTGATGCCATCTAAAATTATCTGCACAGCTCCAGAATTTCACAGAATTTTTTTGCAATGTTAACTATTGTCCCAGTTTGAGATTAAAACAGAACCAATTTTCTGCTCAGTAATTTTACTTTTTTAGCTAAGCCTCTTCTAACTCTCTGAAACTCTCTGAAATTAACAACATATTGTGCATAAACTGTTTGTACTCAGAGTAGTAAGATCAAGGAACGGTACGCAGAGAGGCTCTTGCTTACTCTTGTTGCTCTAACAACCAAGGCTAGCTCACTTTGTTGTGTGCCATTTTGGAGGGTCAGAAGTTGAAGGCGGTAAAGGGGTTGCACCCATGGGGAGGAGTGGACAGGACAGGTGACTTAAAACTGACCAACGGGATTTTCCATCCCATCTGCATCATGCTCAGTATAAAAGTTGAGGGATCAAGGGGGTCAGCTGTCTTTCTTCTATGGCCGGTGCCTGAAGAGGACTCTCTCTGTTCATCTGCCTTTGATCCCAATCCACACATTCCTGAATCCAGATCCAGAATTCAGTTCCTGTTTATTACTGAGTCCAGACTGGGACTTCACCGGTGCCTGCCAGTGATGTGATCGTCATCATGGGAGCTTAATACAGTTTTGTATATATTTTATATATTTCATTATTTTATTTTTATCATTTTATTAATATTTTCATTAAAATAGTTTAGTTCCTTCTAAACTCATAAATCTCTTTATCTTTCTCCCTCCTCTCCTTGGAGAGGTGGGAGAGAACATCTGTCATTAGTCTCATTGGCCAGCCCGGCCCAAACCACGACAACAATGTTGAAACAAGTAAGCTTTGGTTTATCATTGTAATTTTTCCAAGCAGTAATTCTCACATCCTATTAAACAGCTATCTCCATTAATGAGATCTAAGAAGGATCAGAAATATTTCTCGATGGTTTTTGTTTTAGTGCTAGATTGTTGTATTTATGTCGCAAACACAGATGCTTTTTGTTAATCAGCAGTTCCATTAGAACTTTCACACCTGCTTCTCACGAGGTGTAGATGAAATAGCCATCTGTGTAAATCTAAAAGCTTTTCAGAGAGAGACCAGATTAATAATTTATACATTTACAGTCATTTATTTTTTATCCCTTGGCTAATCCACTCAGACCTATGTGTCAGTATATCAGTGCATTTACATTTTTACCGTTTAGGAAATAAAATATTTTAGTTAGACACCATTTGTTCTGAATAGAGTTCTGTATGCTGGAGTTCAGTCATCCAGTTTCTAGCATTATATCAACATTATACAATAAATCTCATAAGGTCAGAAAATAGTTGGAGCTTTCTGTCTTATTTTTTTTTTTAATTTTCAATCTAAAATTATCAATGTGACATTAATACATATTATCTTTTGATATATGATGATGATACTATTTTATAGTGTGATTGCACAATAATTTTATGTGTGTATTGGTCTATCACTCAAACCAGGAAGGTGATGCAATCTAGAAAAACTTTGAAGAGTAAAACTTGAAGAAAAATATAGCATCAGTGTTCCACACCTGTTCCACAAACTCAAACCTTATTCTTACAGTTAGCAAATAAGTAAAAAAGGTTGCAGAAAATTTAATGCTTAACATTTAAGAAATCCAGTGATATGTTTCTCTATAAGAAATTGTAAAGGATCTTGAAAAGATTTGTCTGCATGTGAAAATATGATGTATTAATCTCCTAAATACTATATTGTATCAATCTCCTAAAACCAATTGTACTTGAAAGGATTATTTCTAACAGTTACATTTGGGAACACTATCTGTCAGGAACCCTAGAATTAGTCAAAATATACAGCCACAATCTTTCAAAGTACAGAAGATGCAGAAGAAACAATCATCAAACCTTATCTATCACCTCATTGTCTCCATCAGTATTTTTAAAGTTAGTTCCTCATATTTTCATTCACCACCAGAAGACCTGAATTTGTGGATGTCAAATCATTAGGAATTAGTTGTCTAGGATGGGATTCACCTCAGAACATGTCCTAGTGAGTCTAAGCCTGGGCTCACTCTTCACTTAAAGCACACAGTCAGACAAACTTATTGCCTAAAGCAAGATGGTTATTTTGCACTGTTTGCAGGAGGCAAGACTTCTCCCATCAAGGCCATATTTAGAGGCAAGTTGTGTGTGACATATTTCTTTATTCCTTCATTCTACCTCCCTCTTTGGATGGAGGTAGCTAAATTTAATTTTTACTGTCACTGTGAGCTGAGAAAAGCAATGATGAACTTGGCACTAAGGAGTTGCAAAGATGCAGCAATACCACACATGCAAATATTCAGAATTAATCAGGTAACTTAAATGCAGAAGTATGATTTGTCATGCTGAATTACTACAAATGAAGCATGATTGATTGATTATACCCTGTCATAAGAGTTTCCCTCAGAGCAAAGGAATTCATTGAGATAAATACAAGGTAATAATACACTTAAGAAAATGTAATATCAATAGGATGTACAAAACTGGTGAGTTCTGGTTAGGAAATTGATAGCACTGCAGGCCTCAAAGATGCATGCTGTTGCACAAAATGATTTCTTTATATAAATAGGTGGCTGATACAGCAGAGAAAGTAATACAGTCTTAGTAATGTTTAACCGTGAAATACATTTTATGATTATCATCTTAACATTTTAAAAGAGTAAAAAAATAAAAAATAAACCAAAATACCCCCACTGAAACTTATAACCTGGGATACTTTAATGCCCTTTTATATCTACCAGAAAAAGGTGACAAAGCCAAAATGTATTGTGTGTTGACTGAGGTACAATACATCTCTGTGATTAAGTTAATGAATAATTTAAACATTACAGTATAAAACAGTCTATGAAGTGCAAGAATGTATATTGGTGTCTCCAACTCATTCTCTGAATGATTCCCAATTAGAGTCAGTACAATTTTCCAGAGAAGACATAACACTGGAAGCCCAACTACAAAGAATTTGACTGCAGTCATAAGAAAAATGACCAAAAGAGTTCCATTTTCAATCATTTTCCTTGTCTTTCTCGAAATCCTTTACAGATTGTCATTACTATTTGGGTAATGTGTTAGTAGTTCAAGGTGGGAGTCATTTCACCTCTCCAAGACACTTAACTTACATCTGAAGTTTTTTGACTATTAATGCATTTATATAATTATGACACTGAAAGAGGACTTCAGGCAGTAAAACCTCAGTCCCTTCTCCAGGCTCAATTTCTGTGTATGCTAATTCATAGAACCATAAAATCATCAAATCATAGAATCATATGGTTGTAAGGGACCTCTGGAGGTCATCTAGTCCAACCCCCCTGCCAGAGCAGGGTCACCTAGAGCAGGTTGCACAGAAACGTGTCCAGGAGGGTTTTGAATATCTCCAGAGTTGGACACTTCACCACCTCTATGGGCAGCCTATGCCACTGTTCTGCCACCCTCAAAGTAAATAAGTTCCTCCTCATGTTTAGGTGGAACTTCCTATGCTCAAGTTTGTGCCCATTACCTCTTGTCCTGTCCCCAGGCACCACTGAAAAGAGCCTGGCCTCATCCTCTTGACACCCACCCTTCAAGTATTTATAAGTGTTGGTAAGGTCCCCCCTCAGTCGTCTTTTTTCCAGACTGAAGAGACCCAAATCCCTCAGCCTTTCTTCATAAGAGAGATGTTCCAGTCCCCTAATCATCTTGGCAGCTCTCTGCTGCACCCTCTCCAGCAGTTTCCTGTCCTTGAACTGGGGATCCCAGAACTGGACACAGTACTCCAGGTGCGGCCTCACCAAGGCAGAGCAGAAGGGGAGGATGACCTCCCTCGACCTGCTGGCCACACTCTTCTTGATGCACCCCAGGATGCCATTGGCCTTTATGGCCACAAAGGCACATTGCTGGCTCATGCAGATTTAGATGCACAAGGATGCTCCTTGTTGTTTTAAATATCCATCCCATACATGGGCAAGATTCACCTCCTTGACTAAGTGTGTCTAATATCCTTCCAGGCATCACATAATTCATTTATTTCATGGCAGCTCCCTATAATTTCTAGAAAGCTCTTAACTTTAAATTGACTACAGACAGTAACTGTCTTTCTCAAGCAGTTCAGGTCTGAAAGGTGATGAACAAGCATGTGAGCCATGCAGGGTTGCTGTTTCCATTCCATGCCAAAGAACCTGTGTCTGCCTTAGGAGTACCTATATCATGGCCAGTATTGGGGTGTGTTGCTCACCGTTTTGCTTGCATAACCATCACACTAGCTCATTTGGTATTGTGGCAAATAAGGAGTGATCTCTCACCTTCAGCAGAGGATCTGGACTGGTTGCAGTGGTTGTAGGCTTGATGGCTATCATGGCTTTGTTCTGGAAAATAATAGGCTATGCCTTCATTTTCAACAAAGCCTTTATGGAATTATTCTTCTTTATGGGCTACGATCGGTCCTGGGACTTCATAATTCATGTTTGTAATGTGGTTATCATAAGAAGTTTGCATGTGGATACGTGGAGGGGAAAAGTACATTGCAGACAAGATACAAGAATAATGTTTAGGCTGGAGGTGGCCCAGCCTTTCATTCTTGAGTTAGCAGTCTAAAATGTTTTTGCTGGCAAATATAAAGGTTTTGAATAAAAGTTGTATCACAAGTAGGAGACTGCTATATATTTTGGAGTAATTATAATTTGCCCAATTAGCTTAGAGAGCCTGAGTAAATCAGTCTTAATTAAGGTTGTGATTTATCCCACTTAAATGTAACTATGAAATTAAGATTCTAGTCTAAACTAACCAGCTAAGACCATTGATAGAAGGAGAAAGGCGCTTTAAGCAAGTCTCCAAGGAAAATGTCTAAATATGAACAGATGTTAATACCTTCCTACTTCCCTGCAACAGCTCAATATCTGGTAGGGCTGTTTGTTAATTTAGCGGGAGTGGAGCTTCCCGCAGAAGACATTCATGGCACTTCCCTCTCCTCAGTAGCTATACAGGGGAATGAGGCACTTAAGAATGACTGGTTTACCAGGCTTCAGTGTTGAAGCAATACCACCAGTACCACCAGAACCACAGTATAATTAAATCCCAGTGAGTAAAGTTAGGACTTGGAATTGGGAGAACCGAAACATCACTTTCAGCATCTTCCATATCTTATATATTTGACCTAGAACAAACTATTTAGGGTTATCTCTCAATTTTCTGACATCCCACCCCAAAGAACAAGTCTTGTGTAAGCTCACTAGTCACCACTACTCTAGGGACTGTTTTGCCATCCCCACTTCACAAGTTTTTCGCGTACTTTTGCTGTATTAATTTGGTTGCGGCTTTCTACGTTGAATCCTATTATCCTGTTTTGATTTTCTCAACACCAGTTGTCACTAGGAAGCATGCAATAACTAGTGAAAAACCAAAGGATTTAAATTAGATACATTAAATTTAAGAAAGATTAAGTCATTATATCATATTAAATACTATCATGCAATTAATTAATTTTGCCTGGTTATTCTTACACTGAAGACAGTAACTTTTGTTTTACTGAAGTTTGTACTCAGTAAGAACATCACAGTAGGATAATAGCACTGCAGTAGGATTCATTGTGAGGATGCTGCATGAGCTGGTGCCTGCCTGGGGGCTGAGACCTGGAGCACTTGCCAGTATCTGGCAGGCTGGGCCCATCCCATTCCCCAGCAGCTGGGAGACACTGGGGAAGCCCCAGCCCTGGGCATCAGGCACCTCACTGGGAACAGGCCAAGGCAAGTGGGGCCCATGGCCAGGCAGGGTAGGTCTGTGGGGAACTGGAGACCGGCAATGCTGCTGTGTCAACTAAGGCAGTGACTGATGGCCCTGGGGTGCTGACATGGGGTCCTGGGCCATGGGAAGGTTGGGGGGAGCCCCAAAGAGTCTGAACAAGGACAGTCAGGATCATTAGTGTCCTCAGGGCCCTAACAGTGATATTCATTCTGGAGACACCTAACTTTTCTTCAACAGGTAGGGGTCTACACACCTGACAGATCTGAAAGCTTCCTGTATAGTAACTGACTATCTGGTTAAAACAGCCAACAGCAGTTATTTAGTCTACTCTAAAGCAAAAGAATAGCATAAAGGCTTAAGCTAAAGAATTACACGGACGTTCATGTGATTTGAAATGCTCTGAGACACTGTTTCTGGTCCATCACTGCCATTCCAGGGTAGGAGAGGTGTCCTCTAAGCCCTTGTATCAGATCTGCCCTACCCATTTAGATCTCTTGAAATTTCTGGGCACCACGTGTGACAACTGAAGCCTACTCTTACATAAAAGAACCAAATCCCTACAGACTTTGCTGTCCATATTGGCTAGATCTTCCTTGCCTACATATAAAAATGTAGCTTATGTGTCAGCACCTGGACACTGATTCAATTGCCTAAACACAGGTGTTTAGCTCCATTTGAAATGATCTATGGTATCTGAGACTTCCATATGGGTTTGGTGGCTATAACACAGAGAGACCAACCCCTTTCTGCAGTAGAACCAAAAGCCAAACAATTTGTACCATTGCATTTCAAATGGTTATTTTCTTTAGCTGCTACTGAAGCCTTAATAAAGTTATAGATATTGTTGTAATTATACCCGTTAAAATATTTTCCTTATTTGACTCAGGGCAACATTACTGAGCTGTTAAAATTCCCAGATCTTTTGCTGTAACTGTCTTATAATCTGCTGTTTCCTAGTGTGTATTTGTGGAAATGATTATTTTTACCTAATTGTAGGACTTTGGACGCAGTCTTAGAAAACATCATCTTATTTTATCATGCTGCTTTTCCAATTTGTTAGGGTCATTTGCACTTCTAATCTTGCCTTCCTATTGCATTGTCCAAATCATTATTAAAAAGTAACATTGGCTGATGAGTAGAGCCCTGAAATACATCCTAGCTATTTGGCAAAGTTTATTAGTAATAACACCTAAAAAGCCTTTGTAAAATCAAGATATGGGAAATCTACAGACTGTCCTCTATCTACAAGGTTTGCTACCTTCTCATAGAAAAAAAAAGAAAATAAATGTGCTTGAGAGGAGGTTTTCTTAACATGTTGCTGTTATTTACCTTCTTGTTATCTTCTGTGTAGTTACAAGCATTTTATTTGATTATTTATTCTGGTACAATTGTGGAAAATAAAGTTGACTAGCTGGTCAATATTTATTCCCTTCTCACCTGTTTCCCCATTCTTTTCCATTTCAAAGACAGGGACCTTGTCCTTTTGTTTTGTTTTGTTTTCTTAGTCTTTAGGACCTCATCCATCTTTCATGAGTTCTCAAAGATAAATGCTAACAGTGTATCTCTAAAGCAGACATTCAGCAAATGCCCTTAAGTGTTATGATTCATAGTGTTGCAGTGCCTCAGACTTAGAAAGCTTGTTCCAAGAATGAAATTCAAAGTAATGAATATCTGAGAAAATACTCATTGTTTTATGGAAAAATATGAAAATCAATGAAATTATAGTGATATAGCACTATAGTAGTGATGCAGGCCAAAATTTTCATATCGGTTCCCTTTAATGAGATAAATTTATTTATTTTTGAAACTGCTCATACTCCTTAGACTGAACGTTTATCAGCCATTGCAGTGGTTATAGAGATAGCTATCTTTATGCTTGAGCACCTATTTGTGTCTGTTTCTGTGGTTAATTCCTGTTTTTTAATACTTATAACCTATGACTTTAGCTCCTAGCTCTCTTTCAGCTCTTCCCTTTAACTCCTGATCAGTTTTTAATTCTCTGTTCTTGATATTGGCTCCTGACCTTGGACTTACCTTTTCATACATTTCCAGAGCCTCTCTGAGTTTTTTCCCCTGTTTCTCAATATTGCGTTGGTCTTCTTATAGCTCCAGAGCTACTAAATATCTATACAATTTTCTGAGGGCTATGAGGGCTACTAAATCCTGGTTTTTATTAATAGCCACATCAAAAAAGGTCTACTTACACAATCTTAATTATTGGGATTTCATTTCCATGTTCAGGTGTCACTGAACAGCAAAAACCACTAGATTCTCATGTACTATTTTTGTGTGCCACTTTTCATAATATAGCACTAGACTTTAGATCATGACTTTCATAAAATGTCTTCCATATATTTCTGTTATTTTTTAGTACTTTATTTTCTGTTCAACACTACAGAAAACATCTATAAGTTCATTAAATCTTTATCTGTGAAAAGAAAGATGTGTAACAGGAATAACTCTTTTCTGTGGATACAGAACAACTTGAATTTAATTTAATTCTAGTCAATAACTAGCAGTGGGATTCATTTTTGTGTTGAGGTTTCATTTCTGCATTGCAGGCAACAGAATTTCAGTACAGCTTACACGTGGCAGTGATGATAACTTACAAAGTTCCTGTTATACTCATTGGGTATTTGAAGTTTGATTCTTCCTAACAATAGGTATCCGGTGCCATGTGAGATAGCCTAGTGTTTCTGTGACATCCATAAGTGACTGGTAGAAGCTGCATAGGACCTATGAGAGATTTGTGTCACGCTGGACAGAAAAATGAAAACCCAATGGGGTGTGTCTAGACATGACAATTAAGTGAAGCAAACCCTTAGTTCACATGAGAATGTTGATCTTTATATTCCTAAATGTAGGCACCTACACCCTGATCCTACCAAGATCTGAGTAGAGGTATATGTGTTCCTTCTCCTAATCCTCAGCTAATACCACCTTCCTCTGATAAAGCCTACATGACAGAAATACAGAACCTCAGAAACGGCAATATTTTCTGATGCTGCTTCTTATTGCTTCCACCACCTTGGGCTAGATTAGAAGCCTTTTGATTTATACAAAGACTCACAGAACAGCTTTCAATTGTCAAAACATAAGTATCTAATGTCCTTTTGTATGCTCTGGGATAACTTACCTACCCTGTGGTGGTGTTCCAGAATGTTTTGGGTTTCCCATAAGGCCTACATCATGCCTGCTGGACAGTAATTTTGAACCTCCAGGCCATATCAAATAAATGTAGGTGCCCATGATTAGACAACTGGACTGAAAATTAGTGAGATTCACATTCATTTAGCAATCCCCAAATTCAGAATGAGTGCTCAGAAGTTGTATTTGTATTTACAGGCAGCAGCTGCAATGCAACTTGGGAACTATAAGTTAAACTGGCATAGTGAGAAGGTAGTTGAGTTAAACCTCTCAAAGTAGATGGAATAAGGAAATCTGACCTGTTATCCCAAATCAAATCAGTGCACCAATAAATTTAGTAGTTTTCAATACATGAGACTTCAAAAACAGCTGAAAATATTCCTGTTACTCATACAGTTGGATAATTGTGCTTGGATAATTGGATAATATAGAAAAAACACCTTCCCTGGGCATCACAATGAGCTGTTTATCTTTTGAGATGTGTGAAAATATCCCTTGTTTTTTAACTTGCTTCAGTATATTTTTGGTTCATGTCAGTTATAAAAATATTCACAGTTTTTTTTGCAGACTGGGATTGTCTAGTAAGTTGTATTAATTTCATAACAGTTTCAAGTAGCTCTTATGAAATGCTTCACATCTCTGGTTTACAGGTAAAGAAAGTGAAATGTAGATGTTTTCCAAACCCAGGCAACAAAGAATAGAATTCTAGAAATAAAATTTGGGCATTCTGAACATATTTCCAACATAAATTCTTACTGTCACTATCATATTCCTACAATGCTTCCAAACTTATCTACCAAAATTTCTCTTTTTAAAAGGCAGAAAAATGAAAGGAATTAAGAGATTCTAACATTTACTTTAAAATGTAAAATCTCAGTATTTAAAATTTTAAAACTCTGTCATTTTTCCTATGAAACTACAACATTACATTTCATTTTAAACTTACTGCTGTTTAATTTAGTGGCAGAATCATAAGCCACCAGGGATGTGTTTTCCAATATTATATGACTGTGATGCAACCAAAATTACACATAAAAAAATAGTGTCTAATTCCGTATTGAAATAAATGAACAGAGATATGGAAATGCATCTGCTGATCTGCCTAAAAATCCTCATCCAAATTATGCAGTATAACTAAGATTCTGTTTTTTAATGATTGGTTTAACACTTATATATTCTGTCTGTATAGTAACCTTGTCCTGGCTTATAATAACAGTCTGGTGGTACTGCCCCATTTTCTGTGTTAAAAAGTTGATTGTAGTTTGACCTCTAGCAAAAAATAAGAGACCAAATTGCCTGTTTTCTCTACTGGATAATTTTGAGGTCACTTGGAAAAAGGTGATCCAGACTCAAGTGTTATTAGAAAACGTAAGTTTATTGTCTACAATTCTTCTGTGAAATATTTCCTCAAATACTAAATCCATCATTTAGTGTTATTAGTGAAAGTCATTAGTGTTTAATAGCATTGTACTACTAGATACAAAATGACTTTAAAGGACTTAGATCAGCTTCTACAATTCCAAAATTGTCATAACAAATGAAACCGTTAAACTAAAGCTAACATTTCAACAGTTGAGACAAAACCTTTAGGGTAGACTTAAGATCTTTGTTAAAATTGCTTAGCTACACTTTGTGGTGCATATACTCTGTGAATAAACAATAACATTCCAGATCTGGTTTTGCATAAAACTGTAAAGAAGAGCTAATAGAAGACTTTGCTAAGTTTTTCAGTTAGAAAAAGATGATACTCTTTTATCATTTGCAATGATATAAAAAACACGTCTCTGTTATAACTCTGTTTTAGAAACTGAAATGTAATGTTAGTGATCCAGAATATTTTGAACTTTAATTCAAAATTTGATGTTACAAATAAATTTTGAAATTTTTTTCTATAATAGTTAATGATTTGTTGGTAGCGATTATAGTGCAGTAGCTTCATACTTTGTTGGGTCGTAGGAGCTGAAATAGTCTATACATGTATAATTTTGTGTTTAAGTGATCAAAGGCAGCTTCCAGGCAGATCATATTGAGACACAGTAATTTATTTTCTAGATCAAACTACGCATGTACTTGTAATAAGAATATTTATTTTGGCTTCAAATAAGAATTAAATCAAATGTCAGTTTGTTGAAGTTATGTGCAAAATTGGCATTCCTGTGTTTTGATCATCTATTCAACAAAAAACTAACAGTACACACACATATGAAAACAATAGACATCCTTCATGAACAGCCTTTCGGATGATTACATTAAAGTAATACTATCTTTTTCTAATATTTTAGTGGCCAAAATGTTTCTGGTAGCAGAACAATCTATAGAGAAAGGATGACAGAGAGGATCATAGAATCATAGTATGATTCTGGATTGATATATTCCAACTTGGTTTTGGCTAGCACAGTAGGATGTGCAGCCTTCCAGATGAGAATTGCAGCAGAATGACCATAGCAACCAATGCAAGATGCTGACAGCAAATGTGCAGTCTAGTCCTCCACGAACTGGCAGTCCTCTGCAAGTGGGACCTGTGAGAGTTCAGGCTGGTTTTACACCATTTTCTCCTTTCTTCCTGTTGATTTGTCACGGATGGGTGGTTACTTCCATATCCTTTGTTAGGTTTTCCTTCATAATCAGTCCTAATTCTTTGCAGGAGCTTTCCATGAAAATATAAAGAGCAATAATAACAGCAGTGAAAATCCGGTTGGATGTCCCATAGTGAATGAACTGTGAGCATAGACACTGCTTCAAACACTGACATTGACTGCTTAAAGAAAAAAAAATCAACAATAATATAGTCAGAAAAAACCCGAGCAAACAATGTCAGTCACAGACTTTTTTTTCCTTGGAGAGAAAATCTATACAATGTTAGGAGAGTGCAACCAAATAATCACAGAATTACAGAATCACAGAATGGTTCGGGTTGGAAGGGACCTTAAAGATCATCTTGTTCCAACGCCCCTGCCCTGGGCAGGGACACCTCCCACTAGACCAGGCTGCTCAAAGCCCCATCCAGCCTGGCCTTGAACACTTCCACGGATGGGGCATCGACAGCTTCCCCGGGCAACCTGTTCCAGTGCCTCACCACCCTCACAGTAAAGAATTTCTTCCTGATTTCCAATCCAAATCTACCCTCTTGCAGTTTGAAACTGCTACCCTGCATCCTATCACTACACTCCCTGATAAAGAGTCCCTCCCCATCTTTCCTGTAAGCTGCTTTTAGGTACTGGCAGGCTGCTGTAAGGCCTCCCCAGAGCCTTCTCTTCTCCAGTCTGAACAATGACAACTCTCTCAGCCTGCCCTCATAGGAGAGGTGCTCGTTCCATGTCTTTCCTGTGCTGAGGACTCCAGAGTGGTACCCCTCTACTCCAGTACCAGATTGGAGTAGAAGGGTAGAATCACCTCCCTTGACCTATGACTAAAACAATAAAGAAAATGGTCTAGGGACCATTCTCTGGACTTGAGAAAAACCAGCACATCATGTGTCTGTGTGTTCAACTAAGGTCTCTTATTTACCTGTCTGGCCACACAGCTGGGCACAGGTATGGACTCTGATTGTTGGGAATAGTCCATGGTCTGTGCCAGCTTCTGAATTGTCCTCAGCCGTTCATCTAGACTGGTGAATTAACTGAATGGTAATGTGCACAACTGCAAGACTAACAGAAATCAGTGGTTGAAAAGAAACATTGTACTAGTATCTCCTTCTGAGAGGGATATATAGACACATATTTTACAATCTAAGGTATTATAACACACTGTGAACTGCAGGAAATGGGCATCTGTTTTGGTTTTGTTTCTTTTTTCAATCTTTCCAAGATCAGCATAATTTCAATAAGTGGAGCCACTTTCATTGCTAATTCTTTATATGCTATCTTAAACAAAATGGATTGGAATGTTATGTAGGGCTGGGGCATCAGAGAATCCCCATATCTGTAAAACTCAGGATTATTCACACAACCTAATCAGTTCTCTAAATTTCATCTTCAAGAATTGTTTACACTAAAATAGAGTGGGCAAAAGAAGTTAACAAAGAAGTCATTTTTTCTATCACTTTAAATTCGTCCACATTGAACAAGATGACAGGTAAGAATATCCAATTCAGAGTTAACCAGACAGCCAGATACAGTCAGTATTTCAACATTTGCCCATTTAATATACAGATACTGAATTGTCCAAGAATGTGACTGCCATCTTAATTATCTGTTGCTTCCCTCTGGCAGTATTGTTAATATATTTTGGGTCATTATGAGATTAAATGTTCCAAAGTGATAAAAGAAACTGGCTTGTGTGGCATTTACAATGATGTACCCTAAACTTTTAATTGCTTGAGACTGTGTGTTCCTACCTTTCATTTGCTTTATGCTCCATACTCTGCCCTTGATACTTTTAATAAACTGAATAGTATACCCATTTTTGCTCTAAACAAAAAAAGTGAAAAATCAATGGGGTAAGAACATAGTCCTTATAATAAATAAACAAAATTATAAACAAACAAATAAATAAGAGGGAGGGAAACTTTCTTGTGGGATAAAGATGGACTCTTTTCGATTATTTTGGTGGAATATCTGCAACTGGTCGTACCAGTGACAAGAAGGTGGAAAGATATTAAATGCACATTGCTGGAGCAAGTAACACATTCTCATTGTTCCAGCCTACTTCTCTTGAGAAATAAAATATTGAGGATGTTTGTGAAAGGGGAACAAGTTTTTGTGTGATTCACCGAACTGCTTTTTGGTTGCTGAACAAAGAATCCTTTTGTTGTCTGAAGAGTAGTGGATTTCAATTAACTCTGCACTACCAGTACTAGGTCTCCTACCCGTATGGACATGGCACAACTCGCAGCACCACCGTCTGTTTTCAGGAAGTCCTACTGCATTGAGGCAGTGATAATGAAGGGCAGGGGCTTCTCAGGTGTGCATAAACACTGGGTAGATAGCTCTGTGTACTTAGGCATAGGGCCAAGAATGCAGAGACAGAAAATAACTGTAACAATTCTGAACAAGGCTAAGGTTTTTTTAAGAGCGATGGTGACTCTCCTTAGCTATGAATTTCTTAACTCTAAAGCTGAAGAGTTGTGTTTGTTCTCCATCAGGGCTCATGAATCTTGCATTCTTGACTACCCAGTGACAGAGCTTCAACATGAGGTGAAAAGGGTATCCCCATTTTCTTTTCTCCATCTTATTTCCTTCCCTGCTCCCTTATGCTTTTGTGGTGATCAGGGCACACTCCTGGGAAAAAAGTGATTTTAGTTTGAAATACTTTAAATTAAGGATACTGAACTCAAATCTCCCGAGTGATTTCTTTAACCAAGAGTCTGTCATACAAAACATGAGCAATGCCTCCCCTCATCACCTTTCTCTGACAGCTGTGTTTTAAAGGCAAAGCAGTTGAAACTGTGTTTTATAAGTGCCTCAGTGTCAGGCACAAAGTACAAGTTTCAGACCTTCAGTCCTACTACACTGGTCTTAGGTAACTTATGAATTCCATCAGCAGTTAGTTGAGGGCTGTGCATCCTCAAGAAGAGACAAGAACAGTTCCAGGCACATGCAAAAATGGAATTTCAGGTAACTAGGAATGTTTTAGCTCAAACATAGTTACACTGGGAAATTTAGCTGTTTGCTGAGTATGGGTGTTTTAAACAGCACTTAATTCATGAGGTGTGTAAACTCTACCTACGTTTTTTTAGAGGACTTTACATTCTTTTCATTGTATGCATTTTATTCTATTTTGTGCTATAGTACCAGAATTACTTCCAGCAATGGCCACGTTTAATCTTTTTTTCTGAAATGTTGACTTTCTTTTTATTTAGTGGAAATAGTATGCTACTTTTCCCATTATTTCTGGTATGAATTTTATCCCTTTTTCTGAATCACAGTAGATATAAACTTGGTGTAAGCAATGTACCAGTTTTTGACTCTATCTTTCCAGACTCCATAGGCTGAACTTTCACTGGCTTATACCTGAAGACAAGTATTATCATTAGTACAATATGTCTTCATAAGTGGAAAAATTAGAGAATTAGACTATAGATGGTTTGTCTTGTAAATCAGGTCTAACTCGCCACTTTTCTTGTTTGTCAAAAAATGAAATAACAAAAACGACTGCTAGTATGGCTATAGACCATACCATTTAAGAACCTTATTCTAACAGCTGTCTGAGGACAATTTTACTCATGATAAAATGTAGGAGGCAGTATGTTCAGTTTCTTTCCTCAATTGTCAGTGTAATTGGGGAAAACTTGACTCAAGAAGATGTATGAAGTAGAGCTACTAAGATCATGGATTGGTTAAACCTGATTTTTAGAATCCAGTGTTCTGAAAGTCGAGTAGGAAAAAGCCCATATAACTTCAGCCCACCAAAAAGCAGGAGACTAGTCTAAGTCATTCATTTAGATTCCCTCTCACTATAATAAAGAATTACCTTTTCATGTTGGGATGAATTGCTAACTGCAAGTGTTTTTTTTGTTTTCAGTTTGGTATTTTTTCCTGCTGTTGACTACCAAGGCATTTTAGACATTGGTGTTAGACTGAATGTCTAACTTCAGATGAGTCAATTTAGGTGAGACAAATCTCAGGTTGGTTGACTGAGTGGGTAAGAAAAGCTTAGCAGTATGTGGCTAGAGGTCATTTACAAGATGTCCTGTTACAATTTTGTGGTTGTGAGTCACAAAATATTATTACATTGATTGATCTACCTGACACAGCTGTTGTGAAAATGAGTTACTCTTTCTATAGAGAGAAATAAATCCAAAAGATACAATTCTGCCTCCTCTAGTCCAATACACTTCTGTTTGAATGTAGTGGGAGATACAACAGCATGAAATGTGCAGAACTAAACTGTATCTAACATTTCTTTTCAATTTATATTATAAATAAATAAAAAAAAAAACTTCAAAAGTTTTAGGAGAGGAAATTTGTTCTCCTCTTATCTGGTTTCAACTGTAGCAAAACCAACCAGAACAATGACAGAAGTAAGCCTCCAACTTCCTCCGCCTTTCCTTCTCCAAACAAGAACCATTATTATTGCCTATAAATAAACAGACTTCCAGTAACTGAAAGATAATTACTTCTTTTTCTGTGTTTATATCTGCTTCATTTGCTGAATGCAGGATTCCGCAAGGTTTGAAGATTACAAAATATACTAACTAATTTTTTACCCATTGAAATGGGCAAAACTGGAACTATGAACTCAAGCTAATCAGAAACTTAAGCTGTTTTAGTGATTTCAGGTTGTAGCTCAATAGAGCAAAATACGCATATGAAAATATCTATCTGATCTATTTTGCTACAAACTAACTAACAATGGGATTTATCACAGCTAACAGGTTATCTAAAAATTAAGATGGATTCAGCTCTAGATTAAGACACTAAAATTTTGGTATCTACATGTGAGCAAGGTGTATAAACTCCTATTGGAGTTGATGAATATCTGCATCTCAGTACAGCTGCTAAAAAGGGATATGCTCTTGCTTATCTTCCCTGGCTCTTGATCTAGAAGATTGTACTCCTCCCATCACATCAGTCCCATGGGGATGTCTTTGACACCTTAAGGCATCTCAAATTACACTAGACAGTTATGATAAGGCAATAGAATTAAGTCTGTAATCAATGGAGTTTGAAGTGTTTTTAAACCTCCTAGTGTGTCATCTTTCTATGATTCAAAGCCTAGTTTTAATACTGTACGTTGGCATAATCTTGGCTCATGCATCTGAGCAAATTGCCAAGTAATGGAAAAGAGTTGTGACGAAACTACGTAGACTAGAGCCATGAAAGATAAAAAAGATGAAATTGCAGACAAGGTAAGAGAGGAAGGTTCAAGGATTTCACAGGAATAACAGGTGAGAAAAAACTTAAAGGGGAAAAATAATAATAATTAAAAAAGAGTAGCTTTTTAGTCCAAGTAATCTATTGTATAAAATTAAACAAGAAATGTTTCATATTTTTGAGCTTTATAATAATTATATGCGTGATCTGCATCTATGTGTAGAACTTCTACAGTCATTTGTTATTAGTGTTCAGTTTCTCCTGCTGTCTAGTGTCTTTAATTTTCTGCTCCAAATACTTAAGTGGCCCAGTAAAAGAGCAATACGTTTTTCTATCAAGGTTTTAAACTACAGAAAAGAATTAAAAAAAAAAACAACACAAAGATACAATTGTAAAATATAGACTGACATCCTGCCCCTACCACTAGAAAGCAGGATGCTTGTGGTAGTTATTATTAAATCCATTGCAACAAATTTCTGATGTAAAGCTGAAGCAAGCCTGGGTTCTGAAATCTTTCAAAGTAGTCTTGCACTGGTGTATTCGGAACACCTTGTTTCCAATGAGCAGACAAGAGTTTTCTCAAGGTATATACAGGGGAACAAAGAGACAGTGGAGTGATGGTAATATAAAATATGTGAAACCATTTTCAGATGAGGAGGAAAGAAGAGGTTATCTGGGCTTGAACTCCCTCATCCGTTTGTACTATGAAACTAAAGCATCTGTACTTAATTTTACCACACTTGAACGTAGTCAGAAATGGAATTAGAAGAAATCTTTTTAACTGGAGGCATACAGAGAGAAATTGCCATCAGGAATTCAACCCAAAGAGTGTGTCAAATTACCTAAAAAATATTCTACCCTCTTTCAAGGCCTATCCTAAATAATTTGCGAACAGAGATGACATTTAAAAGCAGAAGGGAAGGTGGGCAGGAAGATCAGAGCAGAAAAGATGAATTTCTTGTGCTGCAATATAACACCATCATTTTTCTTAATTATTCTTGACATTTCACCTATTATTCTGTGATCTCCCTCAGAGCATAGAGGGGGAAAAATGCCAGTTGCTTTTCAGAATAAAAAGTGAAGAGGTACTTGCTGTCGGCTTTTATGGCTGGAGTCTGCCCTTTGATACACAGAATCATAGCACCACCTATCTGTTAGAATTAGTTATTATGTTTGTAGATTTGCAACCCAGGGCAAATTATGCAAAATGCTGCGTGTGCTGTGTATTTGTGTGGAATAAAGACACTACAGTAAAATTAATTATATAATAAAAGAGGAATATTGAATATATGATGAAGAAAAGTAATACTAAAGTGCTGAATTAACCCTCTAAGAACTTTTATTGAAATTTGTAGGTCAAAATAAATAGTATGCATCTGTACAGGGCATTAAAATTCAATATATTCTCTAAAACCTAGGACCAGAGTTATAGAGTAGTATCTATCTATCATAATGAATGAAACATTAATTTCCTCAGCTCCTCTGGGGTGTTGCTGTAAAACAAGGATTAAGAATTGTTCATCAGAACCAATTGGAAAAGGACGTAGAGGTTATGCTAAGAAACCTACAGTTTTCATAGAAATACAGAAAAAAAGCAGAAAACTCAATTGAAGTGGCATAAAATTTTATCTTCTTAATAAGGACACCTTCATTTCACTGTTGTTTTTTTTTATTTAATTTCTATACTTCAGTGAATCATGAAGTATTAGTAAGAAATAAATTGCTAGCTCACAAAATTACACCAATCAAGACAATCACTATTCTTAAAAAAAATAAAAAATCCTACTTAATAAGGATTATACAATTAAAAGTATATGCTTCTTGGGAATTAATAAACAGAAGTCACAGCAAATAATTTCACAAGGCAAAGCACATAACTGCTAGAAGGCCACCATCCATATCAGAACGTATTTATCTGTCTATTTATTTATGTATTTATTTATTTAACGGAATACTGACCTCTTAATGGAAGTACAGGCTCAAAATGAAAATTTATTTTATTCACATGAAACTTCTTGAAAGTTTGATACAGTTTGAGGGTAAACAGCTCGTCCTTAAATCTTTCCCATCTCTAATGAGATTCATGGATGTAAGATAGTGAAACTACATTAACTGAAATCTATAGAATCTCAGTCCCCTATTCTCTAGTAAAAATCATACTGGGGAAGAAAATACTCCGTATCAATCCACTATGAATGGTCAGTTCCCTAGTACTGTTTTGGTTCCTGTTCTCACAAATTCTGCCCTCCTCTCCAATAGTAGGAATTCTCCTGATCTTCAGCAGTCCTACCAACGAGCGCTAAAAAAGAAGAAAATCACAGTCATCACTGCCTGCTGGGTATTAATATATTTCATAAGATATGCTGGCAAAGCACTAAGCAAAAAACTTCCAGTCCATAACCCTCCCACAGTTGTGAAGGGAGACAGGGAATGATAAATGCGAGCTCATTTCCCACAAAAGGAGAAACTAAGCCCCAAAGAGCCGTCAGAACTATAACCTTACCCACTGCTGCATGCCTTCATCTTCTTTTCCAGAGGGTGTTGTTACTTATTGTCACGCTTACGCAGACCTTTGTACTTTGAGTAGGGCTATACTTAGGGCATGTGCAGTGTTAACAGTGTGTTTAAGCTAGGGTATGGGTAAGAAGAGTCTTGTAAAGAGGGTCTGTCACAGCGCCAACCACCAACATGCTGCACACACCTTGTAGTGTCAAAGAGCCTGGGATGCCCTGAATGAATGTTAAGTGCCTGATTTGAGCATACAACTGAGGGTACAACACAATGAGTGTTGCCTAGTATATCTTTATTAGATGCCTCCTAAGCAACAACCTATAAAACTGTGTATATGAAGCCATGGAGTTTTGTGTTGTCTACCTTGGTATAATTTCTAGGGAAAGGTCCTTCAATTTTTCCTGTTGCCATTCTTCAGAAACTAGTATAAGCCACTTAGAGTTAAAAAATTAAATGTTGATTTACTGATGGAAAATTTATTATTTAAAGGTTTGTTAGCTTTTGTTATTACCAGCAATTCTAACTTCAGAAAGCTAAATAACTACTTCAACTGTCTCAGGAAAATACAGAATAAATGTTATTTATTGACTGGTTTGTGGACCAAATAAACACTTGGAATTAGACGAAATTATGGCAGATGTTTTTTACCTATTAAGAACAAAAGATTGCCAATATTTGATCAAGCCTAAGATCTCTTTACTTTCTGCAAATAAAGTGTGGGTAAGAATTTGTGGCAGATCAGGCATGAATGTGCTCTTAGATTCTGACAGTTTGTAGCCCAAGGTCTTAAAGGAATGTCTTTTGAAGGAATGTTAATTTTTAGCACATGATCTTGTTTGATTATTTTTTTAAATTCTCTTTTAGTGAAAATGATCTTGAAGCTGACTGGAGTGAATAAAACACCTGACTAATATATTTTAGGTATCCACTTTCAGATGAGATGGATAGCCCTGTAGATTTACTGGTTCCTCCCCATTGATCTAGTGGTTAACTTAGATATCTACATTGTAGACATGTTAAATTTAGTCTTAAAATTCTATGCTTTCTCTCTGTGTAAATTAGACAATAATAACAACAACAACAACAACAGCAACAATAATAATAATACCCTGAATTTGAAGATGATTAGGGGACTACAACATCGTTCTTATGAAGAAAGGCTGAAGGACTTGGGTCTTTTCAGTCTGGCAAAAAGAACACTGAGAGGGGGATCTTGTCAATGCTTGTAAATACTTAAAGGGTGGGTGTCAGGAGGATGCAGTCAATCTTTTTTCAGTGATGCCCAGTGACCGGATGAGAGGCAATGGGCACAAACTTGAACATAGGAAGTTCCATCTAAACTTGAGGAGGAACTTCTTTACTTTGAGGGTGGCAGAACACTGGCACAGGCTGCCCAGAGAGGTGGTGGAGTGTCCAACTCCGGAGACATTCAAAACCCTCCTGGACGCATTTCTGTGCAACCTGCTCTAGGTGACCCTGCTCTGGCAGGGGCGTTGGACTAGATGAACTCCGGAGGTCCCTTCCAACCCCTACCATTCTGGGATTCTGTGATTCTGTGAATCATATCAGTTAATGCAAATATATACTGAAAGAATGATTAAACTTCACATTTTAGTATGTAAAGGAGTCTGTGAGTCTTAAAAGTTTAGAGGAGACATTCATGAGAGGCAGAGTATTCCATGTTTTCCTATTACATTTTACATCTCACATCTAAAACATCCGAGCCTTGTTTCTTCTTCTGAAGCCGATGGTCCCAGGGCTGGACCTCCTATTGTTATTCTTATTAACTGGATGTCCTCTGGCCACAACTCTTTTTCTCACACATTGTGAAAACCTGTACTTGTTTAATTTCTTTGTGCCTGATTGCTTGCCACAATAAAAAAACCAAAAATAAACAAACAAAAAAAGTGGTATTCCATATCTTCATTAGATCTGAAATTTGATCAAATCATACGAAGTGCTTCCGTTGTACATTCCATTCCACCAGAATGTGTTGCCTGAAGTTGTCCTCAAAACACAGCAATATAAACATTAAATTCATTTGAGAGAATGTATTTTTTATGTATAGGACTTAATAATAAAAAAATAATTAAATCTATTTATGACTAGATCACTGGTAATTAATGTGTGGTTATAAAATAATCAGTTCCCTGAGATCTTTTTAGGGGATTAGTTTTTAATGAGCTGCATGCATTCTTGACATTTGGAGAGAGGTAAAAAAAGAAGATTCCAGCTATTTCATTACACTCTTATGGGCTGTTATTCTGAGAGAGTCGTAGGTGTGCATATGCAGAATGATCACTGCTCTGAGAGACACTAGGCTAACGGCTACTGCAGCTAAAACATGCCAGCTGATCAAATCTGCAACAGATTCAGACAGGATTCCCTCTCGCTCCTCTCTCAGCTGTTAATTCATTTGGACAGAAAGCAAAATAATCCAAAATCGATTTCTTTGTCGTAGAATCATAGAATCTTCATGGTTGGAAAGGATCTTTGAGATCATCGAGTCCAACCATAATGTCTTTTTCAAGCAGCCTGACTGTATTTCTTTTTCCAACAGAATGGAGTCACTCCATGCTGCCAACTGATGTCTTTTAAATATATTAGATTCTGAGTAAGTTTCACACACAGGACTTCGTTCTTACTTTAGGTCTATGGGTGCACATTGCAACTTATCTTGTAAAAATCACATATTGTGGTTTTACATACATGTCTAGGGTCACACAACAGAGATCGGATTCAAGACCTAAATTGGTAATTTCCTACCAGATTAAACAAGCTGTAATACCTGAGAAAGAAAGAACTTTATACTGCTGAGGATATATGTATATTCTGTGTAATGAGAAAAGTAAGGTAATTACGAAGGCTTGTCCGTGATGTCCTTCAAGAGAAAATAATCTGACATAAATATTTAACAAAAGCATGACACAGAAAATTCACACTCTCCATTTAATGTTTTTTATATGTTATTAATTTTTAAATTATCGGATGTCTACATTTTTTCATAGCAAAGCCTTATAACTTGAGGGGGTTTTGCCTCAGGCAAAGTACTGCTGTTTGATTTATCTTCTGCGCTTGTCTTTCTTTAACAAAATGAACTTTTTTCAGAGAAGTGCAAAGCGGTGTTTGACCCCACAGGGAAAAAGTTTTCCTTTTTAAGAAATGTGTACAAAGTACTTAATAAGTTGTGTCACTCAATTTTACTGTATATTATTTTTTCAGTGACTACAGTTAACTTTCTGAATCCCCAGATGCCAACATTTTAATAAAAACAAGACATTTTCAAAAAAATGTCAGTAGCAACGTGATCAAAGTGCTATGGGAGCAGTTTGGCAACAGTTTGAGCTTTGAATTTCCTATTCACTTTCCAAAACATTCACTTAAAAAGCGTTTATTGAAGCTGAACTGCCTTTATCAGCCTGATCAGAGCTCCATAAAAAGCATGCATGATTCAACTGCCTTTCCAAGCTTTAAAAAAATATAACTTTGATATATGCCTCACAAGTACGGCACAATAGTTTTCATGCTCACGTTTGTTAAGATTTAGTGCAGCCATTAAAGAACAGAAGGGCTCTTTGGTGGCAATTCTCAGACATACCAAATATCCCAAAGCACAACCTTCTACAAATCAGAGATTAAGGTACTGACAAAAATTTCCACTTGATTGCAGTTTTCCCCCTTAAACTTGTATCAGGAGTGACTATCGTTTCGATCAAATCTCTGAGGGAGGTGATTTTTTATTTTTTTACTCTCTGAGAAAAATATCAACTGAGAGATAAAAAGTGACATTTTATGTGCCTTGTCCAGAAGTCAGTTGATTTATTTAAAAAACTTTGTGTGTGCCTGACCTATACATGAAGTTTGTGACATGTCTCTTGTCAAGTATTGATCACTTAAGTCTTTACTGTTTGCTTACTGCAATGTAGCTAATAATCTCTTTTTATTTAGTTTTGTGGCTTTGAATTCTTATCATGACCCAGCTGATTTCCCTGGGACATTCTTGCTTCAGCTGTGTAAATGGACTATGGAAATTAAGCCTACTAAAACACCTTTCCTGGGCAAACAGCCTTTGTTTTCCTACAGTTCACACTGCAAGTGGTTTGCATGCAGATAAACACATTTGGAAGCAGCAGATGCCATCAATCTTTATGACTTTCTGATATACACCATTTCACCTCTACATCTTGTAAAGGATGGCTGAGCAATCATACTATATTCTCCTTGAATGACGTAAAACTTTCTTGTTCAGCTCACCTCAGCATTTTGTGGTCACTGCTGGATATACACGAAAGACAGGACTTTCATCAAGTCTCTGCTTGGTGTCTTTCAGATGGCATTCCAATCTGCCAGACCTTTTTCTCTCTCAACACTTATGTTATACTGTCATACTTTTCATTGCTTCTCACTTCAGGATGAAGAGACTGATAATATCTTATTTTCGTAATGTACTCAGACTATTTTTGTACAGACTTAGAATATTAACAGAGATGTTATTCCTAGGGTCACTGGCAAATCTCGTATGTAACTGTGAAAAGACAGTAATATGAGAAGAAAAAGCTCATATTTTAGGATATTTGTATATATCTCACCAGAGAAATACGATGATCTTCAATACAAGATTTAGATCCTGCCTTGTTCAGAACTGGATATATTACCATCATAAGGTGTTACATGATGGAGTTTCTGAAGCTGCATTTATGCCACCCAAGTTGTTTGCAACACAATGGTTCCTTTTATGTAAATCTCAAATGTAATGAACTGAACAATGACATTTCAAGCTTTTATTCAGCATTAATCATACACAGGTGTCTGCAACAGATCTTTCAACTAAATCTTAGGATCTACAGGTGTCTTCAAATATCTGTTTGAACCAGAGCATGGAAAAATGTAACAGACATTAATTTGAAATTTATCAGTCTTTATCACAACACCCAGCAGAAATACAATCTCATTGTTCAGATTAAAAAAAAAAAAAAAGTATTCTGTACTCTACAATGAGAACAGAGTGAAAGCTACATGCTTAATATAAAATCTGTGATTCTAAAAATTCCTACTCATCTTCCCTCTAACTCTCTGCCTGTCTATATTACAGACGCTCCCTGTCTCTTTACTTTAAATTTCTTAAACCTTTGCAGTTATTTTTTTGTGCATGCCTAGAACCGTCTCAGTCTTATTACAGCTCAGTAGTTCAGAGACTACTTTGTGCCTAAGCTCAAACAAAACACAAAGTGAGAAATTCCTCTTCAAAATATCACTATGTTTGATATGAACATAGTTTACACTATTAACATTGAGAAAAAAGTGGACTGCTAACAAATATTGTTCAGACGTTATTTTCATTAAACTAAGCTGAAAAAAATAGTGTTCTCTTTTTCTGTAAGAATAAGGCAGTTGAAGTGCTGCCCAGATGGTAGAAGAACCAAATTCATTTCTTTCCCTCGCCTAAAATTATTCAAAACCACATCCCGTATGGGAATAGGCTAACCATCTGGCTATATCTGTTTTATCTGACTAGGGAGTGGTTGGGAAATCCTACTGGGAAAGGAAAAGTCTTGAACTGTGATTCCTGTTGTAGATAGTTATTCTGAAATTTACTTACATAGTCACTAACAAAAAGTTTGACTGTTTCTGAAAAAAGTACCATATTTCATGTCTTCCCTGTTTCAGGTGACATCCTAGTCACTACAACACAACATTGTACTCTTGCTCTACTTTAGTGAATCTTGCATTCCTTTTTGCAATGTTGCACAACTTCAGCAGAAGAGTATGAAGATGCTAACCACACAGTGAGGCCTGTAATCCGCTGATGAGGAAATTCTTCTGGAGGAAAGGAATTTAATCTAATTCTGTCCATATATAACAATATTTGAACAGTACGGCAATTGTGTGAAAAGAAGGTTACCCCACTCATTTTTGGACATGATTTCAAAGAAAGCACAAGTCGAAAGCAATCACTTGAGGTGTTCCCTTCCCTCAGCAAGTGTTTTGGAAGTTCTCAAAGTGTTTAGTAGCTGAGCATTAAGTTCTTAAAGTCTGGCAAGAAGTGAAAGTCTGCAGTCTTGGGGTTGTATCTATACTAGAAAGCTAAGCAGTGCTAGCGACTTTTCTCAAGTTCTGTCTGTGTGGTTGATCTGGCATAACTTGACTCACTTGCGAACTTCTTCCACTCCCAGATGCCACAGTATCTATTGGGAATGGTCGCTGGCCTGTGCTACCCAAGAAACTATGCCTGGAGAAATGTCCGAAGTTAAAAACTACAAAAGAGAGCATGTTAATAATTAGATATCATAGATAACCAGGCACAAGGCCTAGAGCTCTTGTTGTGAGCCTGATAAATTTACTAGCACAGTTTTGGCAACTCCGGGTTCTAGTGAAGTGCAAGAGTAATTTGAAGTCTTCTAGTAATTGCTGCTTCATAATGTCTTTCTCTTAAGCATTTTCTAGGATATCTGTTTCAAGCTCTGTTGAACTCACATTTCAGTTCTTTGAGAATGGGAACACTTACAAGCTTTTCTCTTCTACTTGGCTACCCTTTTCCATAAAGATTGAGGAACTCAGCATATCAGAGATTAATGACCTTTTGTCAAAGTTGAAATTAATTGTCTTCAGAAGCATTTGAGGATAACAGACATAATACACACACACATAAACATTATTAATGCAATCCTAGCTTGACTAGGAAGTAAGGTTAAAATTAAATAAAAAAAATATCAAAATTAGGGTGCTTTTTTTGAGGAGTAAATCCATCTTCTCTATAGATCCTTAAATCAAACTGCATGCTGACTGACTCTGTCTGACACCTGGCTATTGCTTTCTTGATGCCTGATGCTTAACTTGTAGCTCCTGCTGCCTTTCGCTTGAAGTTTGATCTCCGGGCACCTGAAAATCCTGACTCCAAAAATGTTGATAAAGGGCATTCTTTTTAGAGGTAGGAAAGAGTGAGAGTGAAGGGGCTTGTAGTTCTTTTGACTAGAAATAACTTGCAAATTAGAGAGTTAACTCTTTCCCCAGCAAAGGAACGTAAATTTCTCCTGGTGATTTGAAAAATACATTCTAAAGTATTATTTATACAGTATTTCAACATCACAGAGGTAAAGTCCAAGATACTCACACTACATTTCTAACAGAAAAAAAAAACACCCACAAACCCAAGTAACATAAAAATTAAACTTAGGAAGGACTGTAAATGAAAAGCAGAACTTCAGGCTTTGTTCTCATAATCAACACCATTAGTGATCATAATGCTGCCACAGAAAAAAAAATATTAATGAGATGAGATAGATTCTAGCTATGTTTTGCAGTGAATTGACATAATAACAAACAATTCACAATGACAAATAATACACAGAGGAAAGAAAGCCCTCATTTACCTGCTGATTTACCCTGGTGAAGCTTATTTTTTAACTCTAAAATGACATGAACACAGAGTTATGCTATTAACCTTGACAAGGTGTTCCTCTGCCTTGGTGATATGGAGTGTTGTGATATATAAACCTAAATTCAGTCAAGGCTGAGAAATTATTCTTCGTTTGGCTCTGTTCCCTGAGGCAGCTGTTAGAATTGGCATTCTCAAACATGCCTGACACACACACTCTGAAAATGTGTAGCAATCTCCAATTTTATGCAGATGTCCAGGTGCTAGAGTGCTGACTGAGACATGGATGATGAAGGTTCAGTTGTGTGATCCTTCCTGAAAGTAGGAAGTTCAAATCCTAGTTTCCCACTTCCATTCAAAAGACATTAACCTCGAGAATTTTTGCTTCTGCTGCAAAAGGTCACTGTCTACCTCTGTTACTGAAATCATATTTCAATTCAGAAGATTCATTTGGTGAGACAAACATACACAAAACAGTGTAGTTCATTAATCTGGCAGGTTAACAGGATGGGTCTATTACTAGAAATGTGTCTTTTGTATAATGTAATTGTATTTAAAGTGGGTGATAGAGATCAGATCACCTTCAGATGCTTTACCCATAATAACGCGCTCTTTCTGCTTTAATGGTCTGTTTATGAACAACAGCACATCTTCGTCACGTAGTCTGGACATTATAGTGCAATTTGGAATACATATTTGTGTCCCTCCCAGTAAAATGTATTTGACTTTATAAATAAATCATAAAACATGTTATATAACATTTGGTGTTTTTTAGGGAGTGAGCCATTAGGCCCCTCTGTATAAGGCTATAGCTACTTTCCTTCAAAAAAGGAGTGGAAAAGGTACCAAGGCACGTTTGTAGCTAAAAGCATGAACCATGTTTCAAGATACAACCTGCACTTAATATTTCCTATCGTCCATGGTAGAGCATGTCTTGGGTGGATGATATCCTGAGACGTCTTTTTCCATGATTATATTAGTAAATTGAACAGTTCCAGGAAAATATCCTATGCTCTGGAACTTCGGTGTCTTTTTTTTTCATTTTATATTTTATTTTTGTAGTGGTCCTTGGCAATTTGACTTGAGTCAATCAGTACCCTCCCAAAAAATTCCTGGGCATGGTTCCGGAGTTATTACACACTATGGAAATTCTTAATTATAGTTTTGGTTCTGTTTTCCTGTTTTGGAGGATGAAAGAATTTAATAGTGTGAACACACATGCAAAGACTTATTTAATGCTTATCCTCAATGTCAGCCATTGGTTCTGGACACATTTAATTTACTAGTATAGATGTAGCTTAAAGCCTCTGAAATGCTGTGTCAGGTACACAGATTATTTATTTCCACTACCTTACCTGTCAGGTCCAAAGAAGATCTTTGCCTGTAATCTTCCTTGGATCTGATCTTCAGAGACTTGCACAAACTTACCCTAGATGTCCATTTGTAGATAAAAGAAGTGAAGACAGGTTAGACTGAGACGAAGTCCTACTTTTTAATTAAGAAATCATCTGTCTTTCTGTTTTTTAGCAAATGGTGTGCAGGAGAAGAAAGACTTCTCTTAGTGGAGAGAAAGTGGAACATTATTTCATACTAAAGAGACTAGTATAAAAATTATCAATACAGAATTTTTTGAAAGGAACAAAGGAAGCATTCAGAAGTTGAAGAACAGGTAAAGGTTTAGAGCAGATTTAAGAAAAAAAATAGTAATCAGACATAATGTTATGGAGAATTTGAAGAAGACTATACATGAATGTGATAAGAAGATGATGAAAAGTTTAGAGGACAGCAAGTTAATGTTGGTTTTCCAGAACAGGGTGATGCATTTAACTTTGATACTTTGATAAAAATGGACAAAAGATAGTGGAGAGGCTGTATGGGAGGAGGCTAAAACTGTCAAGATAACAGATAACAAACGTATAGACCAGAGTATTGGCTTGAAGAGCAAGAACAGGAGAGATATTTTACACTGAAGAATGAGTGACAAGGCTTTGACAGAACTAGCTGAACACTGGAAGTCTTGAATTGGCGCTCAAATAAACAAGAGCTAATATCAGTGTGCTTTTCTTGAGATGTCTTCATCTCAAGGAAAATCTTCCATGCATGGTGGTAGTGTCAGTCAGTTCGGTGAGTCCCTCTGTGCATGTATATGTGTATGTCAATCACATAGTCAACAAATGCAAATTTATAATTCTGAAAGTATTGTATTTTAAATCTATCTTTCTTATGCATGTACACAATAAATCGTATATACAGACATTCTGTAAAGCATTTCTAACACAGTAGCAGTTTTTCTTGACATGCAATTTTTTTCAGTATAAAAAAGAAAGAAGTCTAAATGAAATTTTGGCAACCCAGTCTATGAAAACAGATTACTCAGTTTAGTTACTAATCTATTTTGTGCCAATTTCATTATTTCATTTTCATACTGTTATGTTTATTGCAAAACTTGAATTCTAATATTTGCTGCTTCTTTGGAGTTGGTTTTTTTTGTTAGTTGCAGAATGTTTTCTCTCATGGAATTAAAGGAAAAAAAGAAAACCTCAAACCCCAAACCAACACAACAGCAGTGCATGATGGAAACATTTGCATAGAATTTTATGTTGCTGAAATATACAAATTCTAGGTTTCACTTTAGAACACTGGTCTTCACTTCCATGCTTCTCCTGTAGTCACTTCTTATAGGTGGAAGATTTTCTTATTATTTCTGTGGTTCTGTTCTGCAGGTTTACCAAGCAACTCCATTCATGGCTTATGGTCCCATTCTGCCACTAACTAAATAAGTACACAACAGTCAGTTCCCACTTTAAAAATGTGTGAGCAGTGCATAAAGATCCAAACAAAGAGATCCCCAAACCAGAGGGAAGTGACCAAGAAAGTATGTGACAATTCTGATTAAAGCTTAAATTTGCAGTCAGGGCCTCTCTCTGCATAACTTCTATACTGTTTCATCCAGGCCTCACCGTAAGGTTCAGTGAAAGCTGTAAAGTACGACAATGGGGTGGCTTTGTGGCTGTTCACAGGGAATGCCATATATAGCCAGAGGTACGTAGAATCAGTCTTGAAAGTACTTGTTTGAAAAATTAGGGCATGGATAGAAGGTAGCCATTTTAATTGGAGTACAGGAGGGAAGTATCATTTCAATACTTTCAAAGAGCCAATAAATGGAAGGAAAAAATATACAGAGATGTGGAGGAGAAAGATGATCTAACAGAGAACTGCAAAGAAAATATTGACATGGTGTAACTTCTGTCGAGTAGTGTGATCATCACAGATTTGAATTCCTTATAACCCTTCAGTCAGGTCTTATTTGGAATCAAATGGGCTAATCTCAGATTTTTTTGTACAAGCTTAAATCCTCATACACAAACACTGGGAAATGTGCTTTCTGGGGCACAGCCAGCTCTTATTTTCCCTCATTCACAATTGTCAATTGCTTGACTTAACAAAAAATATTTTATTTGAGGGAGGAAAGGAAAATGCAAGAAAGTACATAAGGAGGATAATACACAGCTCCTAACTGCTAACAATTTCACGGTCCTCTTTTATAATAAGGCAACTCCTAAGTCAGCTGTTTTTTTTCTCTACTGCTGCAGTGACATGTAGCTCACAGTTGGGATTGCCCAGTCTTCCTGGCTAGTAAAGCCCTACTGCTGACCTTATGGTGACGTGACCTACTTTTTGCTTTTAGTGAAAATCCCTTGCTGCTCCCTGTTACACTACCTGCTCACCATTTTTCACCACTCCTTGTTCTCCTAGCAGCTTTACTAGCCGTTCCAAGTGTTTATAAATTCTTATCAAGAATTTAGGAAGCACTGAAAACCAACAGTCTTGTAACATACAAGTGATTCTTAAATACACTCTTTTTCTCAATTTACTGATAACTCTCAAACTTGGTATTTTTTAGAAAACATTTTCCTTCAAAGTCTCCTATCTTTTCCTTTCTTTCTTTTTTTTTTTTTTTTTTTTTTTAATGAAAGCCATAACTTTTGTACCCTGCTACAGAAAACTATTGCCTTAGGTAAGCTGTCCACTCTGTTTGCATACATTTAATTGGCCATCATTCCTGTACACTGTTACGATCAGAAATGTCTCTTTACATTATGGTATTAGCAGAAAGAGTTTCCAAACATAAAGAAATAATATATGCAAACAAATGACCTGCAGGCTGCCCCTTGGAGCATTTCATTTGTCTCCTTTCTTTCCACTAGATGTCAATAGAGTGCTCTTCCTTTTTGGACTCCAATACCACTGGAAAATTTGGAATAAAGAATAGCAGGGGTTTGGTTTTTGCTTTAGCCCTTAGCCACAAAGCTTGTATCCCCATACATCCCTGAAAGGGTATACCAAAGAGAATAAGGAAAAGAGGTCTATAGCTAAAATAGAGAATGATTTTTGTTTACCAAATCAAGATTAGGCTCAGTGGGTGCTGAATTGAAATAAAATTTCTTTTAAATAAGGCCCTGAGAAATCAATTGTAACCAGCAGTTAATGACCAGTTTGTGAACAGCTTGAGGGAAAGCCAAGGGCAGTTAAAACTCCAGCAAATTAGTTGTTAACTGTGCTAATGAATGATATTGCAGGGATTATTGCTATTATAAACTGTAATCAATCAGGTTTACTATTGTGTCTAGGAAAAAGTTTGCAAGTAACAATATTTTATGAATTTAGCTCTGTGCTCCCAGTTTTAATTAATATGATAATCTAGATATTCCATAATGCTAAATTCTACTTTCAGTTTCCGGCAAATATAAGCATGCATATTATACATAAAAATAATAGTAAGTACTTCATTATAAAATGTGGTCGTATGAAACGTCAGCTGAAGCATCAGCAAGCTTATCATGATTTGTAGGAAGACCATACAAATAAAGAGGACTATCTGTGGCTGGATTCACTGTTGTATTCTTCCTAGTGACGTAAAGTTGTAAATTTGAGTAATTCATGGCTGGTTTGTTGATCCAGTTCTGAAATTTCACTGCATGTGTAACTTGTATTTACACAGTGCTTTGCTGAGCACTGCATGTCTTGCTCTCAAGTGCAGTAATTCTCTTCAAATCCCAGGTGATGCATTGGCTAGTTCATCCCATCAGGGAGATTTGTGAACTGTTGCTTTAGCAACTGGGGCTGCTGCATGGTTTCTGGAGGAAGGAAACGTAGCCTTCCATGGGTTTGACTTTGCTTGTTTGTTTGTTTTAACTCTGAATGTGGACCTTAACAAAACCCTGTCCTCTTATTGGTGGCTTTCAGTGTCAATCTCTGTGTGCAAGAAATATGGACAGTAGTCTAGACGTACCAGTAGAGTTACCATAGGTTTACTTTATGAAATATATCTATATTTTGTAGTAGGTTTGACATGTCTTTTGCTTTGCGTCCCAGAATTGCACTGGCTCCTGTTGCATATATGGTACTAGTGTGAGTCTCCAGTGTTTCAGTGCAGAAGGAAGAAGGATGCAGATAAAAAAAAAATCGACACAGTATACCAACTCCTTCATGTACCACAGAAGTGAGATGGCTGCACCAATGAGCTGGCCTCTCTCACTGATAGCAAACGTGTTTCAGATGTAGCTGTTGCCTGTGTTTCTGAAGCCAAACAAAAGTGATTCAGGGACTGATCCTTGGCCCCTAAGGCATGTTGCAGAAGGGAACATGAAAGTGCAAAACCTTTAGGATGTTGCTGGAATATTGTCTGAGACAGAGGAAGACACCCCTTTGCAGTTACATCCACAGTGCCTTTGAGAGCAGTTCCTAGAGTGATCAGTGCCTTGAGATGTGCCTCAGCATACTCCTTGAGAAACCCAGATGCAGTATGCATAGATGAGAGTCCTAACAACTACACAAACCAAGTAATATAGAGGTACAATCTTTGATATTCGTCCCTGGGTCTCTCTTTATTTAGCGATATAGATGTAGGTACATTCAGTGTGGCCTTGAACGTGTTCCCAGTTCTGCTGATTATGTAGCTGACTTCTGTTTTAAATTAAAATTACAGATATGGATTAACACTGACATGTTAACAAAGAATGGAAAACAATAGCATAATTATTGTAGAGATGCTCTTGATGCTTTTTCTAATTGGATTTTAGACCAAATCCATATTCAAGAAAAGTGATCATCACTAGCACTTAAAATCTCCTACCACTTAAAGGATATTATGAATTACAAAGTAGACGGGGTAATTCAGATCAGTATTAATCTTGGTAAATAGATGCTTACAAAATGTCATGCAAACCCTAAGTGAGCAATGACAACTAAGCCCCAAACGGGAGTGTGTGTAAGTGAGGTTATACAATTTGTTGGCAGACAGTGTTTTTATTTCCTTAGCAGGAAAAATATGGATTATGGCCATGGCTCATAAACTGTGAAGACTTAGCATTACTGGATTACAAAATGAACACTAAAGAGATGTTAAATGGTTTAGAACTGAACAAAGAAAATGGAAGTAACAAGATTTGTGCCAGTTACCAATCTCACCATTTGTGTCTTTTAAAATAGCTATTTATTGCTGTTTTTCCACCATGCTATGTATTTCCTCATACTTTCGCAACGTGATTAATTATACAGGTATCTGGTAGATACTTCTTCAATTTCTTCTGTCATAAAACCCTGCTGACGCTGATCTTTTATTGCTTGCAATGTTCTAAATCATCTTCATTTCTCCTTTTGTTCCTAGATTATTCAATGGTCTACTACCGTTCTCATATATTTCTTAGTTCTAATAGGGTTAAACAGGTTTTCTTGGGGTTTTTTTGGTTGTTTTTTTTTTTTTTTCCTTTCAAACATTTCAAATGCTTGCAGAACAATCAGGAGATTGTAACAAGACCTGCTAAAGAAGTTTAGAATATGAAAGGCAAACTAAAATCAGTATTTGCCATGTAGGGCAGAGTTTGGCCCTGATTATTTCTTCTTAGGGCGGAATATAGCTTTTAATATTAAGGAAATTATCCATAACTCAATCTCATCATCAATTCACATTTCCCAATAAAATGGGAATTCAAAGGAGTAGAACCAGCTGTTGAAATAAACCAATGAGCTAGCTCTTAAAACATTTTTTTTATAAAGAAAAGTGATTTATCATAATTTATAATGCACTTATATTAACTTGTAGGTCATGCAATGTTTTGTGTGTTCACGGTGAAGTTTCAGCCAGTATCCACCTTAATTCCAGGTAATGCAGCACGTAGCCAACAGCAAGACTTATGATGAGTAAATGGTTGGTATACAGTTAGACTAGATAATCTTTAAGGTCTCTTGCAACGTAGGCAATTCTGTGATTCTGTGATATATTATGTGAAGATCTTGATAAGAATTTGGGCCTTAATGGACAAATAGGGCTTAATATTAATATAACTGAGACAAATTTTCTATGCACTTAAACTGGTAAATCCAAACTAACAAATTCTTCCAATGTTATGCTAGTAACTATTTAAGTAGACATAATTCAGAGTTTTCTCTATTAATCTAATATCTTATAATAATAAAAGTATATGACAGAATATTTAGCAAGATAAAAATCAAAATTAGATTTCTATTTATTTGTAAAGTGAAAAATTATTACAATTAATCTACTGTGGGAGATAAACTTGTATTTCTTCAGACTAAAATTATAATAATTAATATATACTGTGTAACTACAATAGTATATTCAGAGTAGAAAGTCGCACTTTACTAAAACCTTCTGTTCCAGAAATAAAGTAAATAATTTCTTAAAATAGTAGAATACTTATTGTCATCTGAAACAAAGCTTTTCCTAGTAAAATTATTGGTACTTTTACAACATTTATTGTTATATAAAGTATTTATTTTATTTTAGGGCTATAATTTGATTCAGGGTTCAAAAGGCTTAAGCAACAGTGCCTTTAGTCACAAAACTGTATGTTTTATTGTTTTTATTAAATGAAGCTTTTTCACCTAAAGAACTTAACTAACACTTACTTATTTATTTAAAGTTTTAATTGAAAAGTTACCTACACAACAAAGGTAAAATATCCTACAGATTTCGTTCTAAAATAATCCAAAAGAATCATTTTTCTGTCTGTTTCAGTAGAATGTGGTAGGTGTTTTTCCTCCCAATAAATATGTTCTGACAATTTTTATCATCCTGAATATTTGCTTTAGACTGAATTGTGTGTCTTCACAAAGAATGACACATCTTGTCCCTTATTTTTTCTCTCCATGATTTGATCTTCTTTTGTTAATTATAAGGCATATGATTTCGAAGTTAAGTTTTCCAGAAAACTTCTTTGTTACCCAGTGGTTGGATATCTTCTAGATTGTTTTATGTGATGCTAATTCAAGTATTCAGTTTGTTGAAATAATCTCAGAGTTTCTTCAATTAATTACCTTCAATATTCTTATTTGAACCACAGAAATGGGCCTAAACTTTTCAGACTGGGGGTTAGTTTTACTACATTAGGTATTTGTATGGGGTTTTTTTCAAGTTATAATTCTATACCTTCGTTTTAGATATACTTTGAAATGGTTGTTCAGTCTTTTTTTTTCCCATGCAATTAAAAATTTTAGGCAAAAATCACTAACCAAAATAAAGCCATTTCAATTCCATATGTTATAGCGATCAATGTCAAGAACTTAGATTCTTTTATATAATCTTGCTGTTTCTTGCCAGCAGAAGGAGGAGCCGGACAGAAGAGAAGCTGGAGAAGGTGAAAAGTGAGGGAGGGGGAAGGAGGAGTAAGAGTGAAAGCGATAGACTGAAAGGATGTTGGACTAGCGCCAGTTCAGCTGAAGTCAAAAGACAGACACTCATTGATTTCCACGGTAATTGGATCAGGCCCATTGTCTGATGCCACTTCATTATTTATATTTTGCAAGTGGGAGTTACAACCAAATTTTCAAACTGCTAAATTTGATACTAAAAATTTCAGCTTCTGATTTTCTGAAATTCTGTGGTTTTGTCCCAATGCATAATTCGGTCCCTCTGACAGGCTATTCTCCTATCATATAGCAAATTTTGTTTTTAGAGGTAGCCTCACTGAGGGCCGTTGGGGAGGAAAGCAACTAGGTACTTCAGTAATCTTTTCCTGGGTGGGTAGGAACTCTTGCAGCTATGGGTCACTGTTGCCTTGCAGGTGTCTGAGGACTGAGGAAAGGACTACAGCTCTCACCTCCAGCCCTCCCAAGTCGGGCTTGCTGGGATTGAGGATACCGGGGGCCACTTAGAAGATAGAAGTTCTGTGTTGGAACACTTCAAGTCTCTAGTATATGGTGTGAAAAACGGGGTATCTGGTCCAGTTAAGATGTGGAATAACAATATTAGTAATTCAAACTTTCTATTTCTACAGAAAATTGTCAGTTCAAATTTTTGCCATAGTTTGTCATTGTCTAAAATTATTACTTTTACATTTCCCTTTTTGACACCTTACCATGCCTGAAATGCTTGTTTAAGCCTCATGCTCTCACACTCTCCCTACAGTCCTGTCTCTCTCCTTTGAACCAACAAAGGGCTGCATTTGATAAATTTCAGGTTGGAGAGAGAGCAGCCGTTATATTCTTCTGCTTTTTCACTTGTAAGGATTTGTTGTGATATTTTAACTAAAATTTATAATGATTTTTTGGACTTAAAGAACTAAAAAAAAAAGTTTTATCAACATCTATTGATTAAATGAAATGTTAATAAGCCTAGTTATGACTCTGTACTATTAGTTCCATTGACTTCAGCAGGACTTCTTATCAGAATAAGGGTTATTGAATTTTGAGCCTATATTAGGAAGGTTATCTTGCAAACAGAAGGGCAAGAAATACTATATCTTTGTTTCTATAGCAGATGTAATGGCTCTAAGAAGCTTTTTATGGGACCTCAGATGCTGAGAACAACAATGTAGAATATTAACTACGCAACAGAAAGAAGTTACCATGCTGCAGGCTGAATGAGACCTAGATGAAATCCGTTGTAGATACAGTAATTATTACAATTATTTACTAAGCTTCATCTGTGCTGTAATTCACTCTATAGTATGTGACAGAAGACACAAAACCATGACTGTCAGAGTTGTATGAAACTCTTTACTGTTTAGTACATTTAAAAATAAGAAAGACAATAATTCTGCACATGTCTAGGTTCAGATGATAAATTGGATATGAAAGGAAAGATGTGAACCCAATAAGCTATGAATATGTGTGCCTGTATATAAATTTATTACATGTATCCTTAAGTACATAGTAGTTTGATCAAATGAATAATGTACTTGTAAATCAGATAACTGGATTATCTGTGTTCTCAATGGAAATTTTAAATCTCATCTAAAGAAACATAGTGTTTCACCCAATCTAGGTCCTATTTCATTCAAGCAGTTTTACTCTGAGAATAAAGACTCAGGGGTGCATACACAAGAGTGTTTTCATATCATTTGTATCTATTTTTCACAGCAAGAAAAATTCTTGTTTTGTGTGACTAGCAGTTTGGTTGCACTCATACAGGCATTTCTCTAAACAGGAACTTAAATTCTGTCCCAGCCAGGAAGTTTCTGAGTATCTGTTGTCAGCTGCTGAATATTTTGAGCTCTGACTGACGTGGCATCTCAGCAGCACACAAGAGCAATTTCCTCATAAAATAAGGCTTTAACCAGAGGAAATACAGCAGCACATTAGCTGGATAGTTAAAGCTGTCTCTAGGGCAGTGAAAGGTACAGACTTAAATTGCCCCAGGAAACAGAGTAGCTCTATTGTGGTGGACACATGCCAACTTTTTGACTCCTCTGTAAGAGGCCACTGCACTGATACTAGCTGCTACCGCCATACCCTGTGTGGAAATCAGTTGTGCTTGGGTGTGTGAGGTCAATGTCTGTTCAACAAGCAGAAAAACATGAAGATTTTGGTTCCTAAGGACATCTAGTTACACTGATTACCACAACCTGAGATAAAGAAAGAACATAGAACTGTAAGTGTGCAGGAGATTTTCAGGTAAAAAATAAAAATGCCATACAAATCAAAGCAGCTCAAGAGATAGATCTCTAGTATTTGTTTGCAGGGGAATTCTTAATGATAATTGGATTGTTTGACAATCTTTAATAAATCTTATTTTTATTAAAAAATCTGTGTGTGCAAAACCAGAAATGTATGGATCTTGAAGATTCTGAAGTAGAATAGCAAATTCTTGTGATGAAATAGGTCCTGTGGGGTGCAGACAAGAAGGGATTTTCAGCATTTCTGTTAAAATAGGTACTTTCAATTTACACCTAAATGTCAATTTAGCATCTTAGATTCCTTGCAGAACCTTAGGTAGTCGATTTCTTCATAGTCTTGATTGACTAATAACCTAGTCAACTAAATAAATCTCTTCTACCATAGTTACCTTCTGTTGCTTAGCCAGCTCTATATCTGAATATCTATAAGTGTAACATGGTTTGTCATGGATATACTCATTTAGGCAAGCTGAGGCTACAGAACATTCATTCTAACAGTTATAGAAAACATACAAATGTAATAAAGTTTAATTTCTTTGACTGAACTTCTTTAGGTGCCAAATTGGTGTAACTGTCACTTTAAATACCAAAGGATAATTTTTGTCTTCATTAGCTGAAAGTAATACTGTAATGTACAGCCTGTTTTTAATGTCTCCTCTTTTTGCAATAGTCTGCATTTACCAGTAGGTTTTTACCAACCATCTATAAATTATATGAGTTAGAATTGTTGTTCATCCTGTACAACCTATATAATTAATCAATAGTTTCCATTTTACTGATACTCAGAAGAGAGTGCCTTCAGCACATTGCAAGAAATCCTTCCTCAGAAGTGGGATTCATGCTACAATGTTTGTGTGTGCCATGCTTTCTACAATAACTTGTGTTAGGCTCCCCCACAAAGGCCTGGTTTTAATCCTTATGATAGATGCAATCAAGATCAGATGCATATGTACTTTGTATTTCAGTGAATATGAAGAAATGTTTTCCCAGGAGGAAAATATTTGAAGTCAATATTTATTCGGTAGGATTATAAATTGTGTTATTCACCTCAGCAAAGATCAATATTTTGTCGGTGGATTGATAAGACGGAAGTGATCTGGTCAAACGTTAGCCTATGCTTTATCAAATAAGGATATTCTTCTACTAATGCTGCAATGTTCTTGGGTAACTTGGTAGTTCCTTATGACATAAGAAAATAATGATAAAATGTAGCCTTTCTTTGTGACATTTTGTATATATTATGATGTAGTGCAAAGTTAGTATATATTAGTTAGTATAACTTCATTTTAGTAGAGCTGACCTAATGCATAACAGTTCAAATTAAAATTTGTATCAACATTCATAATTAAACTATACATCTCACCTCACACATGCACACATGCAAAGAAACAATCATACAATAAATACCTCTAATTTTTATTAATCCTAAAGACTGAGAGTACTGCAGTGTACTGAAGTTGGGGTGTAAGAAACCTAAGAAAAAGGAAATAAACAGAGATGCAGAATTCTGTTAGAATTGATCATGAGTTTTATATATTGTCACTCCATTACCTTAGCTAATGACGGAAAATATCATGTACTTAAAAAGAGAAGATTTTTATAAACACATTTAAATAAAATAAGTCTAAACTTTTGCTTATTCTCAAAGAATTAAAAAAATATGGATGCAAAGGCTGCTATTATCCAAGAAATCATTGTACAGAAATGAGAAACTGTGTAACCTTTCTGTACTCCAGAAATTATTCTTCTGTACTAACCCTGTGTGCTCTGGAAAATCCTATTTCCAATATGTCTATTCCAATAAGAAGGCACCAGAAATCATTACTGTCGTTCAGCTGAAAGAAAGTGAGAAGAAACAATATTTGCATGTAACCACAGCTTCAAAAACTTCTTGCCTGTAAGCTACTTTAACTAAACTTTTTTTTTTAAAACATTTGTTTTTGTCTTATTAGATGGGAAAGCAGAATCCTCCCACTGTAAAATATCAAATAGTTCTTTAGTAAAAACAATAAAAATGCAATGTTATTTGATGGCATCAAGTGATTTAACTATAACTCCTCATCCCATTATGCATGTCTCTTTTAATTAAATAGGTTCCCTGAATGACTTTAAAACTAATAAATGAGTATTTCACTGGTTGTTTGCACCTACAGCCTTTGCAATCGAAGCTTGTTTCAAAAAGACAAACACTCACTTCCTAAAAAGTACTACAGCTTAATAGTGCAATATGGCTGACGTTGTATCACACACTGTGCAGCAATTTCAGTAGGGAAAGAGTAGGATTGGGAACGCAGGTAGCAAATTAGATTGATGTGTTGTCCTCGACATACTGGCATTTTCATTTCTGAGGCCTACCAAGTCCAAAACAAAACCATTTTTTATACTTGTTCAAAATCTCAAGAGAAATGAGTTCAGGTGGTCTCAGCTCAGTTTTTCATGTACAAGAGGACACATCAAAAAGCTGTCTTGTGTTGATAGTAATTCATCACTCTTGTCTGTGAAAAGCCATGGGATTACAAGCATGGGGGAAAAAAAAGTACTGCTAACCACATTTTTTCCACCTCTCTAGACCATTTTATATGAATATATGAGCAGACATGTCAAGGGAGGGAATGAAGATCATGTCTTCATGATTATCAAGAACTGTTTTTTAATTCACCTTTCCTACTCCTTGCCTCGGACTTAATCTCAATATAATGAAACAAAATATCAAAGTATGGAAAGAAAAACAATGGAAGCTATAATTTAAAGAAGAACAGGTAGTGAAAAATGTAAATCAGTAAAGAACACTGATGAGATGTTAAAAATGTAATCAAGCAGCATGTCACTGTGTATTGTTTAATTCTTTCAATCTCCTAAAATGACCTTGGGAAAATTAGAACACTTTTAATGTTGCATCTTCAATAAGTCTTTTCCCTCAGTTTTAACGAAGAAGACAGAAGAGAGATTACGGGTATGATTATGCTCAAGCTAAAAGATTTCTCAGAAGAGTATCTATATTAAGAACACTGTTCAGTTTTCAGCAGTGTCAGAGACATGTTTTTGGACATGTCGCAATGTCACACCACAATGTGCAAAATTGTTTTCAGTGGCTGTTTTCATCCTTTCTATTCTTTCAGTTGCCAGAACTCATTCCATATAACTCCAGTGAGGGGAGGGAGTTTCATCATCATGATGTCAGGAAAAAGAAAGAACTGCACTGTTCACTTTGCTCTAAAGCAAGGACAGAACACAACCTAACTTACTAAAAATGCTTGTTTAGATGACCACAGTGAATTATTGAACAGAAATTTAATGAGGGGGTCAATGTTTGTCAGCAGTGTCTTCCAAACACTACTAAAGTTGGGGGAGTGTGAATTTCTGCCACTTCGTATTCTTTCTTTGGGACATAAAAAAGACTAGCATAGACACAAATGAGAGAGAGCTGAAGTTAGAGGGGGAGGAGGTACAAGGCAGTGAAGAAAAGAAGCTGTTTTATTCAAGAACGCGTTCTGTTCCATTGGCAATGTCATAATCAATGTAGAGGGTACAATAATTAGTCTCCATTAACTAACACTGAAATGGATGGTTTCCGTAACAATTCATTATAATATCTGTTGGAGAAAATAAGCTCAACTGGTAATAATACAACAAATGTTTAGAACAAAGAAGAGAACTCTGTAGCAAGCCTTTCAAATTGTTTATTCTGACAGAGTTCTATTATATTTAAAAACAGTGCCATATCATCTTCTGAAGTATTTGAGTACATGTAAAATGAAGTAATTAATATCCTATTCACTAAATTTTGTTTTCAATAACCATGATACAGGCAGGCACTCTAAATCATATATTTAAATGGAAAAATTTGAGGTTGCTCAAAAGCTTATCAGCAAATACGCAATTTTCATATTAGATAGGTAGAAAAGAAATTCATAGGTTTAGTCTGCAAGTGGCATTGGCAGAAAAAGTAGCTGCTGTTTGCACAGACATAATTTGGAGGGTCTGTATCACGTGACTCTCATTATCTAATATTTATGTATAGTTTGGACGTACACCAAGAAAGAATACAAATACTCCAGTTTCTCAGTGGACTGGATATACTGTGACAATAAGAACCAGTCAAAGGATCGACTTATTGCTATAATTCAGTAACTTAGTATTATTTTTACATTCCCATACACAACATAAATAGAAATACATATAAGTGTATTATATGTAAATTATTCTAGTAGAGACATGTTCAATAGATCTAGCAGTGTTACACTCATCATTTAGGCTGCTTAGATGTGGTCATCAACCTGACAGACCCAGCAATTATGTTTGCAGTTTTGACAGAATTCTTACAACAGTCACAGTCTCTGAGCAATTTACTGTATTTTATTTACAGAAGCTGTATGAAGAGCTTTTTTATTTGGGGGTAAAACATTAATATTAGAGGTGCATGCAAACGACAGAATCCTGATATTACTGATGTGGCTTTTGAAAAATAGTCAGGCCTAAGTCAGTCTATAACTTCAGTTCGTGATAGCATAGGGATATTGGGTGGTTAAATTTTAGCTCGCTCTATTAATTATTATGAAAATTATTATAAAAATAATATAATTAATTATTAGTAGTATTAACGAATATGATCTGTACTAAAAGTAACCTCCCATCTTCACTCTCCCCTCTGACAGTACTTCTATTAATCTTTTCTGTGCTCTGATTTACTTTTCAGCCTGCAGGCAGCACACTATAACACTGTAACTGAATCAGTAGAGAGCTACAACATTTTGGGTTAGAGAGAATAGCCACAAGTAAGAGGGCAAAAAATGGGATCTAAATTAAGTTCACTTTGTTGCTGAAACCTGTGTGTTTGTATAATTCACCCAAAAATCTGTAAGAAAGCAAGTAGGAATTGTATTATTTGCATTCCTTAGAGAAGGCACCTGGATTATACCTGGGTTTCTTTATTATTCTAGTTTCTAATTAACGTGTGTAATTTCTCAAAGAACAACAAAAAGTGATCCTTTTATTAACATAAAGAATATAAAAGCAAAAACTTGTCACAGAAAACAATTCCGCATGAAGTTAATAACAAAACAATGATGTGACTGGACCTGCTACATAAAAAAGTACTGTTCTCAAATAGACAATATGTTCCCATAAATTGACGTCATCTCGTCTGTGACAATAAATAATGACGAGCATTATTTAAATTAGGCAATATAGCTTGTTTTGCTCATTATCTGTATTTCAGTACTGCTGGACTGTAAGCAAAGATTTTCAAGCAGAAAAAAAAAAAAAAAGGTAAGCCTAATAGTTTCTTTTTCTCTGTGTCTATTGAAACGTGTTTGATCTTATGAGGGTAACATGGCCACCCACAACAATAAATATCATATGATGTTGTTGTATGAATATGCATATTGACTGTTGCAGGAAACAATTCAGGATATCAAGAATGTATTTTAAACTGAAAATCTCCATAGAAGAATCAGAGATGAAGACTAAGAGGCTAGAATCAGTGGGAGGGGAGAGACTACTTTTTAAGCAAAGAAACCCATTCTATAGTCTGACTTCCAATTAAAACATACAGTCCCCTTCAGGTTACGTACACCAAGAATTCTTCATAAAAAGGACACATCCTACAGAATGGTGTTTTCATTTTTGAAACATTTTTAGCTTAGTTTTCCAGTAGAAAAAAAAAATGGAATGTTTGCTTTTGGATCAAGACATTGTTCAACAGGTACAGTTCAGTGCAGTGTAGTTTCTTCCAGGACTTTTCATGATTCATTTGTACTAATGTCACATTCTCCAAGGACAGAAGTTAGAGAGGAAGAGACTATTTGTTTAAATAGGAGTAGTTAATTATGCATCATGACTATCAAAGAGAATTGATATGAATTGTCCAGCTACAAAGTCTTGCCCATAGAGGAGAACAGGCTTATGAGTCACTTGAGTAATAGCTCTCTTGAGGCCTGTGGCCACATAAGGGACAAAATTAATGTCCAAGTGACCTGAACCAAAATATTTAATTATGTCTTTTGATTTTGTTCTTATAGGAGATGAAATCCACGTTGATGTATTCTACAATATCACAAAAGTAACTAACCTTAAGATTAGTCCATCCCAATAAGCAGGAAATCAGGCAAAAATGCCAGGAGCCCTGTGTGGAAGAACAAGGAGCTCCTAAAAAAGGCCAAACATAATAGGGTAGTATACAGAAGGTATACACAGTCAGGTAAACTGAGATGAATCTAGCATGCAGGGATGAGGCTAGGAAAGCCAAAGCCCACCTGAAATTGAACCTGGTAAGGGAAGTCAAAGGCAACAAGAAGGGCTTCTAAAAGTAGATAAGTAACAAAAAGAATACTAGGGAAAATGTGGGCCTGCTGTTGCATGAGGCAGTGGCACTGGTGACACTGGACTTGCAAAAGACTGATGTACTGAATGGTTTCCTTGCCACATGCTCTACTAGAAAAACTGATCTTAAGAGATACAAGGCCCCAGAGACCAGAGGGAGGAGGTAGGAAGACTTACCCTTGGTAGAAGAGGATTAGGTCAGGGAATACTTAAGAAAATTGGACACACATAAGTCCATGGGCCCTGATGGGATGTGTCCAAAAGTGTTGAAGGAGCTGGCTGATGTCACTGAGAGGCTACCCGATAATTTTTGCAAGATAATAGAGATTGGGAGAAGTGCTTGAGGGCTGGAGGAAAGCAAATGTCACTCCTCTGTTGATAAAAGGCAAAGGACACAGAAAACTACAGGCCTCATCTTGTTCCCTGGGAAAGTGAAGAGACAACTAATCCTGGGAATGATTTCCAGGCACATGAAAGACAACAAAATTACCAGGAACAGTCAGCATGGCTTCACCAAGAAGAAGTCATGCTTGACCAACTTGATAAACCTCTACAATAATATGGTTGGCTTGGTAGACTAGGGAAGGACAACAAATACTTTCTACCTTGACTTTAGTAAGGCTTTCAACATTGTATACCATTAGATCCTCATAGAGATGCTGATGAAGTGTGGGCTGGATGAGCAGGCAGTGAAGTAGCTTGAAGACTGATCTGATCAGCCAGGCCCAGAGAGTGGTGGTTACTGAAACAATGTTTAGTTGGAAGCCAGTAACTAACGGTGTACCCCAGGGGTCAGTACTTAGAAAAGAATAGAATAGACTATTACAGTTGGGAAAGACCTGCAACGATCACCTAGTCCAATGATCAACCCTGACCAATTCAGGGATGACCAAAAGTTAAAGCGTGTTATTAAGAGTGTTATCCAAATGTTCCTTGAACAATGACAGGCGTGGGGCATCAACCACCACTCTAGGAAGCCTGTTCCAGAGTTTGACCACCCTCTCCATAAATAAATGCTTTGTAATGTCAAGTGTAAAGCTCCTCTGTTGCAGCTTTGAACCATTCTTACATGTCACAACATTGGATACCAGGGAGAAGAGATCAACACTGCTCTCTCCACTTCCCCTCCTCACAAACCTGCAGAAAGCAATGAGGTCACCCCTCAGACTCCTTTTCTCCAACCTAGACAAAGCCAAAGTCCTTAGCTGCTCCTCATAGGACATTCCTTCCAGCCCATTCACCAGCTTTGTTACCCTCCTCTGGATGCATTCAAGGACCTTCACATGCTTCTTAAATTGTGGGGCCCAGAACTGTACACAGTACTCGAGGTGAGGCTGCATCAATGCTGAAAACAGCGGGATAATCACCTCTTTTGACCGTCTGGTTATAGTGTGTTTGATGCACCCCAGGATGTGGTTTGCCCTCCTGGCTGCCAGGGCACACTCCTCACTCATAATGAGCCTGCTGTCAGCCAGCACGCCCAGATCCCTTTCTGCAGGGCTGCTCTCCAGCCACTCCTCTCATAATTTATACTTGTGTCTAGCATTACTCTGGTTTAGGTACAGAATCTTGCATTTTGACTTGTTAAATTCCATCCCATTAATCATAGCCCAATGCTCCAATCTATCTAGATTCCTCTGCAAGGCCTCCTGTCCCTCAAGAGAGTCAACACCACCTCCCAGTTTGGTATCATCAGCACACTTGCTAATGGTGCCTTCAACTCCTGCATCCAGATTGTTGATAAGTATATTGAACAAGACTGGCCCTACAATTGGACCCTGAGGAACACAGCTGGTGACTGGTCACCAGCCAGATGTCGCCCCATTCGCTACTACCCTTTGAGCTCTGCCCTTCAGCCAATTCTTCTGTTCAGCATCTTTGTTAATGATTTGGATGATGGAGCAGAGCGTACCCTCACAAGTATGCTGATGACACCAAACTGGGAGGAGTGTTTGATACGCTGGAAGGTTGTGCTGCCATCCAGAGGGACCTCAACAGACTGGAAAAATGGGCCGACAGTAATCTCATGAAGTTCAACAAGGAGAAGTGCAAAGTCCTGCACCTGGGAAGGAACAACCCCAGGCACCAATATATATTGGGGAACAACCTACTAGAGAGCAGATTTGCAGAAAAGGCCTTTTGGGACCTGGTGACCGCAAGTTGAACAGGAGCTAGCAGTGTACCCTTGCCACAAAGAAGGTTAATGGTTTCCTCGATTGCATTAGGCAAAGTATAGCCAGCAGGTCGTGGGACATGATCCTTCCCCTCTACTCAGCGCTGATGAGGTTACACCTGGAGTACTGTCCCAGTACAAGAGTGCCATGGACATACTGGACAGAGTCCAACAAAGGACCACAAAGATGATGAAAGGGCTGAAGCATTTCTATTATGAGGAAATGCTGAGGGAGCTGGGACTGTTCAGAAGAGAGGAGAGAAGGCTCAGGGGGTCTGGTATATAAATACCTGAAGGGAGGGTGCAAATGAGACAGAGCCAGGCTCTTCTCAGTGGTGCCCAGTGACAGGACCAGAGGCAATGAACATAAACTGAAATACAGGACGCTCCTTCTGAACATCAGGAAATATTTTTTTCACTGTGAGGGTGACTAAGAACGGTACAGGTGGCCCAGCGAGTTTGTGGAGTCTCCATCCTTGGAGATAATCAAAAAACATCTGGACATGGTCCTGGGCGACTGGCTCTAGGTGGCCTTGCATGAGCAGGAAGGTTGGACCAGACGACCTCTAGAGGTCCCTTTCAACCTCAACCTTTTCTGTGATTCTGTGAAAATTAATTGTAATTTATTTTTATGGTGTGTTAATAGGTGAGGCAAATTAATGTCCTGTGAGATTAGCTCTGCACCCCGTAAATTGCCTTTAACACAAGTTCTTTCTGTATTTAACCTTGGGTTATGAAATGCCTTAAAGCAGTGGGTTTACCAACATAAATCCCTGTTCGAGTTATTTCAGAGAAGTCATGAATCTTGCCATTTTACATTGTTAAAAGACTTGAGGAACCAACAAGATGTCTTCAAAGCTAATCCACCACTTTGTAGTGAGTGAAATTAAAGAACACATAGGCTGGTCACATCTGCTTCATTCTGCGAGCATGTGTGTTACTGCAATCTGTAGAAGCTGAGAACAGCAGAGTCATACTGAGAGGCCTGGTAAATGACAGTTGTGCTAATGTCCTTGGTGGCATATATTCTATGACCCCTGGAAGATAAATAATTGATCAACATGATTTAACTGTACAGCTGGAAATGTTGTCAAAAGATGTCTAGACATGGTTCACTGAAAACACCTCTCAGAAGTTAGCCTGACCTGCTATTTGAAGCCTGTGCCTTTTGAAGAACATGGCATACAGAAGAGCAGGGAGCCTCTCTATAGTGCTGACTTTTTTGTCTTCCTAGAAAGTTATTGACACATTGAGCATAAGGTATGTATGAAGATGACTTCTGAACTACTGGTACGCACCTTGCAGTCATATTAGCCTAGGAACCTTTCTGTGCAGAGATCAAGTCACCAGGGGCCACAGTGAAAAAGGTATGAATCAGCAGCACAACCTCACCATAATTTTTCGGCTCAAGAACATTTTCTAGGAAGTGATTCTGATCTGGCAGTCAAATAGACTAAATGGTCTAATAAGGTATGTTTTTCCATTTCAGATCTTATCAATTGGTCTGTTAAATCCAAAATTGCCTTTCAGCTTAAAAGAGCAGATCACTTTCAAAAATTACACTGCTGTCAAGATGTCTGATTCACAGTTTTATTTATGGGACAGCCACGGTTAAAATAACTGACCATAGTTGTTTATTTGAATCACTTTCTTTTTGTGTGTGTGCTATTCTCACACTAGAGCAGGAGAAAAAACAGTGGAAACAAAACCCTACTTTTAACTCTGTGAGACTGTCCACAGTTTCAGTTCATGCTATTTCAAGTGAAAACAAATATTGGTGTTTATGTTATAATATGTTTGACCCCTTTCTAATTTTAGATGTGCAATTGAACTTTGAAGTGTGTATTTCATCACTACCTGAAAGAAGACCTTGATTTTCCTTACAACACATTTATTTTGGTTTCTCATCAAATACACTTATTAACAGATACTTCTTGCATGTTAGAAAAAAATACTAGCTATAACCGGTCATCTTCAGAGACAGTTTTTACTGCAAACCATTTAGTTCTGACTGCCTTTCCTTTCAAAGGGGCCGTAGATCAGAAGTATACACCTTAATGTTTATTAGTTTGCACATTTCCAAGAATTTGCGGTAAGTTTACCTCTATGTCATTACTAGTTTTCCTTGGTGTCCGGTGATTAAAATAATTACTTAGCAATAGTTCCACCATTTTTGTATATTGATGAAATATTCACACTCTACATTTTTTTTGCATTGCTTGTGTGAATTTAAGAAAAAATATGTTTTTGATCTTTGTCTTCGCACTGAAACATTAACAAAATATATTGCAAGGTCATAGGCAGTTGCAAAGAAAAAGGTCAGTCAGCTAGTGGCTACTTAGTATAAAGCTTTTGGCGATCTGCTGCTCCTGAGATTTCCACTTCACAGACTTTTACTCTTTAAGATAAGTAATTAATTGCTGAAAGCATGGATGATCTCTCTATTTTTTTCCTATGGTAGTACGTATTAAATAGCTTATTTTTATTTACATAGTTCCCATGCTGCTCCAATTAATACATCTGAGTTATATCTGAGATGTCTTTTGTGATTACTTGTTCTGCACTAATTGGATTCCAGAGGCCTCTATTGGTCAATCACTTCTTCCTTATGTCTTCTTGCAAAAAGTCTTAAGTATGTGATTCCCCAGTTGGCCAGAAAAATCAAAATGCTTTCTCTAAAGTGCCATAGTAGTGAAAAAGAATTCCAAATGTTGAAACAGGAGGTTACTTCGATCTATTTTACAAAATATTATTGCAGAACATTTCTTTTTTAATTATTTCTTCTTTATTCTTTCTGAGGGAAAAAAAAAAGGAAATAAATAGACTATCTAGTTTGTGATTTTAGATTCATATTAGATATAGTCAAAAATGTTACTTCCAGATTCTGTGTGCTGCTTTGGATGTACATTGAACACAGCTGGTATTATGTATGGTATTATAGAGCTAAAGCTTTTTTAATTTTTTTTTAATTGACACTAGTAAAATTACTAGGCTCACATTTTTTGAGTAACTTAAGTTCCTCAATCATTCAGAAGCCATTTGAGATATATTTTATCATTCTGCAGTTTAACAAATTAACAGAATTACGCTTTTGTGTGACTTCATCCTTTGAAACTCTTACCAGAAATTCAATGCCTATTAGCATTTGTACAAATTAGGCGACTGCTGCTGTAAAGAATAAGCCATTATGAATTTGTTCATTGCTAATGCAATATGCTTGGCTTCTGGTGTATTACTATTCTTGCTTCTATGACTGTGAGCTGTCTGCTTTATGCTCACAGCAAGCCAAATTTTGAAATCCTTACTCTGGTACGGAATGTACTGCAGTCACTGTGAGATTTTCCAGAATGCCAACTTCATGAATTTATACATCAGTACCAGTTGGCTCAAAAGATTTAAATTTCTACTCAGATACAGGAATATAGATACTATTGATCTAGTATGTGGGTATTGCTTATCTGACATTAGAATTTGATCCTGATAGTTTGCTTCTGAAACTCAGAGAATTCTCTGCTATAAAGTTTACAGATTCTTAAATTCCAATCTGATTACATGGATCTTAGTGAAGCTCCCTCAATTCATCTAAGTAAGCAGACCATTATCACTCCATTATCTCCAGGCTAACTTGGGCTTTTCAAATCAGCAGATTTGAATTTTCTTCATTTAGAAAGTTACTACTTTTTCTGTGTTCTGATAAAATACAGAGATGGATGTCTCCTGGTATATCCCTTTGAAGGAAAACTAGGCTGCTTCTTAAATGTAATCATATTTGGTCAGAATCATGCCTAACAAATCTACTACAGTTTTTTAAGGAATTAATGTATATGCAGATAATTTAATCTTATGTGCTTTACAACAAAAATTGGCAATGTTTTTAGGAGGCTTTTAGACATGAAGGCTTTTAAGGAGACAAAGCTATTATGGAATGTTACTCCTGTGGTGAAAAGATAGGAAGCAAAGGGTAAGGATACATGACCAGCTTTCACACTGGAAATTTCACCTGAGAAATCTCTGCTGGGACTTTTGCTTTTACTATATTCATAAGTTAGCTGTGAAAAAAAAAAAAAAAAACAAAAAGAAAAAAAACCAAACCAAAACCAAACCCCAAATCAGAAAAATAGTGAGATAACAATGTCTGCTGATGATAAGAGCTTATCCATATAATAACAGATGAAAGGCTGCAGAATCATCTTGTGATAGTGATTGACTTGATGATATAAGGAAGACATTTTTTATGCTTAGGTTTGTGAGACACTCGAACCAGTTGCCCAGAGAAGTTGTGGATGCCCCGTCACTGGAAGTGTTCAAGGTCAGTTTGGATGGGTCTTTGAGCAATCTAATCTAGTGAAAGATGTTCCTGTCTATGTCAGGGTTGGGCTAGATGATCTTGAAATGTCCCTTCCAACCCAAACCATTCTATGATTTTATGATTAAGAATGGAAATTCAGTATTAATAAAGGCAAATTATTACAAGAAGAAGCAACCTTACCATACGTGTTAAAATTTAACCTGTCCTAATCTAGATTTGTATAATGTCAATGTCTGCTTGGCAAGAAGTTTTCTGAATGTTCTTCAAAATGAATGGAGAAAAATAAGCACACAGAAGATGTGAATTTTTTTTCATTCTAAAGCAGATATCTAAAATGGGTGTGGGAAAATAATGGCTGTTATAAATTTTTATCTATTTTCCTTAGCTTAATATTGATTTTTTTATTGAATATTATAATGTGCACTTGCATTATTGACACAAGATTATAAGCATATGCTAATATGTCTTCAAAAGCTACCACCTCTTGTCTGAGACATGGTACCTGATTATATGACCTTTGTAAGCATTTTACAAATGCCAAGTTAAACTGATTGGTATAAATCACCTTCCCACATTGTGTGTCAGCCAAAAACAGTGACTTCCAACTAAGGTGCAATGAAGTCTTAAAGTATGGTAACTTGTTTCCTTGCAAATATGTGGTCATAATCTTATTTTTAACCTGTTCTGTGTAACACATCTGCTTTGGCTTATTTAATTTAAAGACTTATTTTCTGTACAGTACAGTAGCAGCTGAAAGACGTGAAGACCTGATGGACTGAAGCTTAGCCGAGGGCAAGAACATCTGTGTAAAATACCTGCCTAAATGGTGTAACCAAGAACTCCGCAGGGAGAAACTTCGTTATGATTTCTCCTTCTTGTTTCACCAGGAAAACACTCCAGATACTGATTTGTGAAGGGGTGTTGCTATAGGGCACTGACTGAAATCAGAGTGAGCCTGAAGCTAGCCCCGTTCAGAACGGATCTCTTCTGGAGGCAAACTCAACCTTCCTGACTACTTTTCTTTAATGCTGCAATGATAATGAGTAGCATCATTGGTATTTTAACAAATTTAATGGTTTGCAAGAGCAGGTCACATACATACAACAGACTTTTTAAGCTCTTTCTTTATTGCCTGGGGCTGCAGTCAGGTAGAAAACACTGATAAAGAAACCCCTCATTTGAACCAAACCAAACATAAACAAAACAAAACAGAACAAACTACCTGATGAAAGGGAACAATGATGACTGACGCTTAGTGTGAAAAAAATCAGTTCCTTGGCTGTCCACAGGAAAATAAAATAAAATAGGAAAATAAAATAAAATAAAAAAATAAAATAAAATAAAGTAAAATTGCTCCATTTATTTAACCTGTTAAACTCAGATGCACTCCTAAAGGAAAGAAGTGGCCTAGGGGAAACAGCTGCTTGTACATCTAGACATTGTACATCTATCTTCACTCTTTAAAGTACCTGATAAAAGAAAACTGCCGAAACAACACATGAATTTTAGTGTAGATAAATACAACATGGTAACATGTAAAACAAAAAAATCTGATTTCACAGGAAAAATACTGGTCTCTGAGCTAAGCATTACCACATAGGAGGAAGATTGCTGGGCTATAAATAGTCAGTTCAGTGCTAGTAAGTAACCAAAAAATGTGCAGAGTCTTAGGAATTACTAGAAAACAAAATAAGAACATCATTGTTTCACTGTATAGATTTATACGATTTGTCTGAATCTGGAATACTGAATGTAGTTCTCAGTAAGAACTATATCTCAAAAAAGATATAGTAGAACATGGAAAGTTCAAGAAAGGGTGATGAAGATGGATAAAGTATGTAGCAGCTTCCTCATGAGAGATATCTGAGTCTTCTAGGCCTTCTCAAGCTGACAGACAATCTGTGGGTGTGACAGAAGTCTGCAAAACCAGGGCATGAAGAGGGTAAGTGTTGCATGAGATGTTGTTTTATGAGATCGAGGCAGCTGCAGAAGACAGAAGCAAGAACAACAGGCATATTTTTTTTTCCCATATGCTATGTTGCACCATCCAAGTACAGCAAAATAAAGCAACCTGTGAGCAGTTTGATACCTGTGAAAGACTGGAGCTTTAAAATAACTGTCTCAAAGCTTGCTTAAGCTTCTGCAAATCCATGGCAGGTTTACAGGCCAATAAGAAGCTTGCTTTATTTAGCACCTTCTGCAGACCATCCTCTTGTTTGCCAGTCACCACCCAAGACTGCCATCAGCTGAGGAGGGTGTTTTTTCTCCCCCAGCTGGAAAGGGTGTAGGTCTCTGGCTATCAGAGTGGCCAGACCCTGCCCAGCCCAGGGCCCACCTGAGCCTGTGTTTTTAACTCCAAAATTGCTGAAGCACAATGACTGTGCCAAGCACTGCCCAAACAGCAAGGGGACAGGAAAAGCTTATACGGCAACCATGTAAAATGACAATTAGCTTGGTAAAGGCCACCGTCATGCTGATTGGCCATGCTATGGACTGACCTGGGCTACCTGGACTATAACTGGCACGGCAACACACCACAATTTGGGAATTGGGACTGAGACCCCCACCACCATCAACCACACATCAATGGGGCGCCATTGAACTTCTGGAGGGCCGCCGAGACGTCATCAGGCCTGTGGTGGTGACTATACTCTTGCTACGCTCTGTAATACTGCTTCTCCATGAGCTCTCATGGCAAGTGCAGGGCAGCCAAGGGATGAGGGCCAGCCAGCATGGGTTTAGGAAAGGGAGGTCCTGCTTAACCAACCTGATCTCTTTCTATGACCATGTGACCTGCCTTCTGGACATGGGGAAGGCTGTGGACGTTGTCTATCTGGACTTTGGTAAGGCCTTTGACACTGTCCCCCACAGCATTCTCCTGGAGAAGCTGGCGAATCATGGCATAGACAAGTGTACTCTTCCCTGGGTTAAAAACTGGCTGGATGGCCATGCCCAGAGAGTTGTGATTAATGGGATGAAATCCTCTTGGGGGCCGGTCACCAGTGGTGTCCCTCAGGGCTCACTTTTGGGGCCAGTTTTGTTTAATATCTTTATCAATGATCTGGATGAGGGGATTGAGTACACCCTCAGTAAGTTTGCAGATGACACCAAACTAGGTGGGAGTGTTGATCTGCTTGAGGGTAGGAAGGCTCTACAGAGGGACCTGGACAGGATGGATCGATGGGCCAAGGCCAACTGTTATGAGGTTTAATAAGGCCAAGTGCCGGGTCCTGCATTTCGGTCACAACAACCCCAAGCAGCGCTACAGGCTTGGGGAAGAGTGGCTGGAAAGCTGCCCGGCAGAAAAAGACAGCTTAACGTGAGCCAGCAGTGTGCCCAGGTGGCCAAGAAGGCCAACAGCATTCTGGCCTGTATGAGGAATAGCGTGGCCAGCCAGAGCAGGGAAGTGATGGTGCCTCTGTACTCGGCACTGGTGAGGCCTCACCTCGAGTGCTGTGTTCAGTTCTGGGCCCCTCTGTACAAGAGGGACACTGAGGTGCTGGCCCGTGTCCAGAGGAGAGCTACCAGGCTGGGGAGGGGTCTGGAGACCAGGTCATATGAGGAGAGGCTGAGGGAGCTGGGCATGTTTAGCTTGGAGAAGAGGAGGCTGAGGGGAGACCTCATTGCCCTCTACAGCTACCTAAAAGGAGGTTGGAGAGAGGTGGGTGTTGGCCTCTTCTCCCAAGGGAATAACGACAGGACCAGAGGAAATGGTCTGAAGCTGCGGCAGGGGAGGTTTAGATTAGATATTAGGAAGAATTACTTTACTGAAAGAGTGGTCAGGCACTGGAAGAGCCTGCCCAGGGAGGTGGTTGAGTCACCATCCCTAGAGGTGTTTAAGAATCGTGTAGATGTGGCACTTCAGGGCATGCCCTAGTGGCAGAGATTGTAGGGGTTGGTTTGGGTTTTTTGGGTTTTTTTTGGGTTTTTTTGTGTGTGTGTGAGGTTGGACTGCATGATCTTAAAGGTCCTGTCCAACCATGAAGATTCTATGATTCTCTTTTCTGCCTTTCCTCTACTTCTGCCTTTACTCTATCGCTTGTCTCAGTGACTTTTGCTGGGGAATAACAATAAACCCGCAAACCTGCAGTGAGCAGCATCTCACCTCGTTTGTTTCTTAATTTCACACTTGGAATCATTGCGAACCTCTCCCAGGCCCGATGTAGTCAGACTGGGATGTAACAATACCCCACAACAGTGATTAAGGCACTTGCTCACTAATTGACCAAATGGAACAAATCACAAGCTAGGTGCTGATTTTACAGTGGGACAATTGGGTTCTTGACAGATAGGTCTTCTCTCTCTCTCTCTCTCTCTCTTGTTTTTCTGGTCTACACTCTTTCTCAGTGTTAGTGCCTGTGCGGTAGCCCTTACTGAATTCTACGCATACATGGCCAACACATGGTGAGCCATATCAGGATATGTATATTTGACAAGGCTGTATAGTCACCCCAGTTTCTAGTTTTCAAAGCTTCTGCATCAACATCATCTTCATGTCAATAAGCTATTAACATCCCATAGGAGTCCTATATATCAGCAGAAAAGATTTTACATGACTGCTGCTCTGAGCTAAACAAGTTTAGAAGTTTAAAAAGTATCTTATGAAGTCAAGTGCTTTTAAATACCTTCCTTAGCTTCTCTTTTCAATACTATAGTAGACAAAATAATGGACTAAGTGGGCTGTTAGTCTAATGCAATAGGGCTGTTTTTATTTCATATTAAGTTTACCTATAATTAGCCTGATGACCAAAATAAAAAAATAAAAAAATCCAGATTTCCTATCTATGCTAGTACTTTGGAGACCACCAGAAGATATATACAGTACAGTAATAACATATTTTGGCTCGACTTATGTTCCTATTTAACAGATATTCCTTTCAGTTTGGATCATTAGTTTTATATCTCATAGATACCGTTTCCAGAATAGTGTAAACGTTTTGAGCATGCCAGGCCTCACCACATTAAAGGAAAATTAAAGAAGAATGAAAAGATGAAAATTTAAATTAGACAGGGCAGTCATGTCTTGCCACCTTTTTCCTAACTGCTGTAGTGATAATGAGTAATATCATCATTGACTTAATAAGTTCCATGGTTTCCTGCATTCTTTGCCAGTGACACTAGCTTATGCTAATTAGCAGTTTCATGTCCAGCTTTTTGTTACATTTCCTTCTTCTCATTTCTTCTTTTTTTTATTGGCATTTTAAGTAATGTTAAAAATGTTAACTGTTTTATATTTCAGTATTCAGTTGGTATATTAACATTTCAAAGTGCATATAAATAATGCAAACTTCATAATTTTGGAAAAAAAACCCCAAAATAAAAAGTTCCAACTCCAGCTTTTTGAAGATTTTTTTTGGGGGGGTTTTAATGAGGTGAAAATAGAAAAATAGTGAGTATACTTTTAATTCAAATAAACTTCCAAAAAATATAATGACTGGAGAATGAGGATATAATTGTCTTACATCTAGGTCATCTATAGATGTATTTTTATTCTTCTAACAGAAATTAAAAGGGATGAAAACAGAGCAATCTTTTTTACTTGTTCACCTGCAAAAATATTTTAGTGTGTGAATTGAACTCCATAAATATTCCAGATGGATGTTGTAGTTAACAACAGATTGATGTGTAGATTTTATTCATTTTATTCCAGTTCAGAATTGGAAGTCCTATAAAATGTTTTTTGTGGTGAGTTTACTTTAAATAATATTTTTATTAAAGTCAGAGTTGGTGAAGGGTTTCACTTCTGTGGTACTGTTAGTATATTTTTTTTCTGTATATTCTAATAATACAATGAATGATAGCAGAAGAGCACATATTGTTTCTGGGAGCTTTCCAGGACTGAAAGCATCATGATTTCCAGAAAATTTCAGAAGAACACTCCATGCTAGCATTCTAATCTGCTTAAATATTTTAACAATATTTACAATTTTTTTTTATTAGAATCAAATAGAAAAATCTATGGAAAGCTGGGAGCTGACCAAGTTCCATGTTAAAACTGCATGAAGACGATAATTGGTTTCAAGTTCATTTCAATTTCTCCTATATCATAACAAAATTAGTCTGAATTTCAGTCTAGTAAAAATAGTGTAAAATAAGCATGGGTTTTGCATGGTTTTCAGAATTTTACTACAGGCATTTGGCATAACTTTAGAATAGTTGATTGTTAACTGGTTCTTTTGAAAGATATCTCTACTTTTATACCCCCTACACTCATTGTCTGAAGAAAATGCTTTGTATGAAAATCTGATCGTAAGTGATGAAATAGAATCTAATATTTAACATTCTATAACCCATTAGATAATTTTAGGAGTTAACTCCATCTATAATTTTGGCTTCCAGCGTTCAGAGGCAACTGAAATTGGGCAAAAGGACCACCTGAATGTGTGCATCACCCAGTATTGTTTTCATTAGTGTGACTACATTGTTTGTAGTCTATAATAACATCAAAGCCTGACGCATACCCTGACTAGCATTTTGCCTCTAACATAAATTCTCACTATACTTCTCACTCCTTTTAACAACTGTAGAAAACAAAGAGGTGAATTTTCAAGATACTTGGGTACCTTTTTTTTCATATGGGGCATATCAATGGATTTTAAGGTGAAAATATACTTAAAAGCAGTGTTATAAGTGACTTTCCAATCATGAAAAAAATCTGTGGCAAAGCAGAGACTCAGATCCAAACCTCGTAACTTCTAGGCCCATTTCCTAACTAGCTGGTTGTTCTTGCTGTGTTATATTTATGCATTTAACTTCGTAGTCTTGGAACACCAGAAATTAAACATAAGAAGTTATATAGATTAGATGGAATATATTAGAATTTTAAGTAATAAGAAAATGATTCATAAATAGGAGTAGCTTTAACTTCAGACAACCTGGGAGCTATGTTCTGCCTGAATCTGTGAGCAAAGACATGCAACGTACACCTTGGGAATAAAACTGTTCACATGCAAATGAACAGTATTCTAGTCAAGTTGTATGTCAGAGGTTATCTGCTTTTAATTAACATTTATCCAGGTTCAAAGAGGGTTTTGTAGTGATGATAGATGTTAAGTGCGAGGAAATGAAAAACAAACCATCTACCTAGGGAAATGTATTTTCCTTCAGTGTCGAATAAATGGGACATTAAATGCCAGAGGAGATATTGGTCTCAGTACTCATTCTACATCCTCAGTTTGATTATAAGTCACCAGGTAACAGAGGATGCTCACACTTAAAAAACCAAAGGATTCTGACAGACCACTGGAAAGGATTCCCTGGAAAAAAAAAAAAAAAAAAAAAAAAAAAAAAAAAAAAAAGAGGTTTTGAAGATCTGTGATGAGAGCACAAGGAGAAATTCTTAAAACCAGGGAAGACGGTTAATGTAGGTAGTAAAAAAATTTTAAATTTATAGATCTATCTTCAAGCTTATTCACCATAATATACCAATAAATCTTTTTTAATGCTATCTTTAATGAATATCCTAAGTTATTTTCAAAGAAAAAAATGGACTTGGATATTTGATAAGAGTAAAAAAGGAACAAAAAAGAAGCTTATTTCAGGCACTGGTCAAAGTCATAGGTCAAAACAGTACATGATATGAAATATGCTTGTATGAAGTTGACAAAAAACCTCTAGATAAAGTATGAAAGGAACAGAATCCTATTTCTCACAAGGTTCATGATACCTTGATATGTGACTTCAAAAAATCTCACAATGAATTTATTTTCTCTGGACACAGAAATCTCAGAGGACGTGGAACACTTAATGATTTCTCTCTCAAATGTGCTCTAAAATTCAAAACACAGCCTCTGAGGCAGCATGTTTTTCTGGCAATCCAGAAGATATCTGTAAGGATTCCTGTCAACAGGAATTCTTCAGAAGCTGTCCTATGTTTTTCTCCCTGTTGTTAAGTACAGTGTGTTTATTAATGTGCTAACAGTCTAATTAATAAGGAGGAAATTGAGTCATCCAGTCTTAAAAATAATCAATGGAAGCAGGATCAATGGAGAAAATGAATAATAAAGAATTTAAGAGAACACTCAAAACAGAGAAGCAGTTAAAGAAAGCAACAAGTAGAAAAACCAATAACAATTCAGGACCACTCAACTATTCAAGGACAAAGCTGCAACTATATTTAAAGAAAATCTTTTCAGAATTATATTTCATAGACTAACTTTAGAGAAATGCAATCCTGAATTATAAAGATTTCCATTCAAATACATCCATGCATCTACCTGGTCACAAAACAAAGGAAGGAGTACTGTTGTCATAGAATATATGCCAATATATACCTGTTGCAGAAAATAACGGAATTTGAATTATTTTTTTTCTAAAGAGACAGTCATTATTCCTTTAGAAATAGATTTTAAAAAGCATATTAGATTGTGACAGCCATACAGATTGAAATTATTTTCTTATCACCACAAGCAGATACATCTGCAGTCAGTTTCCCTCTGATATTAGGTCCTGTATTTCAACTCTAGCCCACAGGGACTGCATCTAATGATGAGAAGGCAATTGCATCTTCATGTCAGTCTTCATTCTTTTAGCAGAGATTGCCAATTAACGCCAGTGTTTTGGTGATTTTTGTGTTATAGATGCTTGTCCACTGGGATTTGACTTCTGCTAGTGACTTGTACTTCACCTCTGGAGCAGCTGCCAGATGGTGACCTTTCAGTCTCTATCACCTTCTGCTGCATTCTAGCCGATGACTTAGAGGTGAAAGATGCTTTATATAGTCTTCTGAACCATTGGAGCCCTCACAATATACTAATTCTTTCTGAATATCTCATTGAATTTTATGCTCTGCTGCAGGCTATTGGAAAGAAAAAGTAAGAGCAGGGCATAAAATTCAATAGAAATGCAGACAATGCACACACTGGTGAAAAATGCTCCCTTCCCTGCCCTGCCCTGCCCTCCCCTCCCCTGCCCTCCCCTCCCCTCCCCTCTAACGTGTTTCAGTTTTAATAAAATACACTACAATTCTAACTTCAGATAGATAGTAATTTTCAGGAAGAATGGATGCTTAGTTAATTTTTCATATTTACAACTAATTTAGTGATGCTTCAAATTGTACTAAAATATGAACTGTGCATTTATGTGTGTGCATGTGTGTAAGAGACAAAAATGAAGACACAAATGCCAGAAAAAAGAGGTGGAATAAGCATTGTACTCATTTCCCTGTCCCCAGACAGTAAAACTGTGAAGTTGATATTCATAAAGTTCACATACACATTTAACCTATAATTTGTCTTCTGAAAACAATATTTCATATATTCAACTTCTTTAAATGTGCATGTTTTTAATTCTGCTAAGGAAGCATAGCTCCTGTGTCATCCATTGTCATCACTTTTCCCCAATTAGTACTGAAATAGAGCTTATCAGGAAAGAGAATGGTGAAATTAATTCCTAATGAAACAATCATCTCAGATTTTGATTTTATTTTTTTTTTTAAACTGCAAGTTTGTACTTTTTAGTTTATGTTGGAAAAAGTGAGATGGGCTTTGTCTCTTTTACTCAAAGTGATATGCTCTTGTGTCATGATATAATGTGGTCTTTATAGTGAAAAGAGGTGAAAGTTATGATAAGAATATGACATAAAGCTGATTTAAGTGACAATTCCTTTGCTACTTCCAAGTTACTATTTTTTAAATGGAATTCTTACATCTTTAGCTATCTGCAAGAGGGATAAATTTATTTCTGATGAAAAGATTATATCAGGGGAAGTAAAGTATTCCAAGGAGTGTCTCAAATCAAACCTTCTCATAAACCCAATGCTGAAAACCTGTTATTAAGATTATTTTTCTATAATGTTTGCTATTTGTTGTAAGTGTATTATATCTGATAGGCAGGCCTGTCAAGATTTTCAAACTTTTTCTCATTTACTGCAAAATCAGCAGCTGTTATGAACATTTTTAATATGATAACAAGAGTGGTAAAGATATGGAACAAATTATGTTATCAAAATCAATGCCTGAGATACAAACCACAGAAACATTAAAATTGTTGTAAATACTGATGAGTAGATAGAAAACTGGATGACGGGGATTAGAATTTGTCACTCAAATGTTTTTGCATCACAAAGCTGAAAGAAATGAGAGATTCTACAAAAATACTTATTAGTCAGTTTTAATACGTGGGGGATACTAAACTGATTTAAAAAAAAAAAAAAATCAGCTTGTCACAGTCGTGTTTAATGTTGCAACTGAACATAAATATGTGTAGTTATGCATACACATGTGTCTGTGTACATAGATATTTAGCAGTTAAAGAATCACACATCCTTGTAATAAAAGTATTTAAAAATCTGATAAATCAAACCAGTTTTAAAAATTGAAAAGAGTTAGTCCTTAACAAGTGTACTCTTAATTAGCGGTGAGCATACAATGTCACAGAGCTGATGTTGGGTAGTTAATGTGGTGGTCACAGGTGGTGTAAGTTTTTGAGGTGGAGGTGGCCAAGTGTGTGTGTGTGTGTGTGTGTGTGTGTGTGTGTGTGCACACGTGTGTTTGCTTGTATTAACTTGCTTAGCTGCTGCATCTTTCCTTAAAGAAAAATCTTTTCTTGAGTACCAGAAAAAGAGATCCTGACTAGTAATTGAGTATCAGTATGCTGGTTTTATGGGGTTTCTGTTTTCAACCTCTGCAAATATTTTCAAGGCCTTTGCTGTTATCCTGTGTTAACACATCATAGCAGTAGATATCCAGAGTCAAAGTCTGGTTCGCACAGTAAGTGCACTTAGCAAGTTGATAAGCATGTCCGTAGCAAAGGCTACGCTGTCTTCACTGGGCCACTGAATTAATACATGCTTATACAGTTACACCACATTAGTGTTCTTAAGTCCAAGATCAAGACTAGCTAATATTAATTAAATTCTATTTAGTGCGCTTCCACTTTTATGATTGCAATAGGTCTCTGCTTTGGTTGCATAAATAAACCTCATTTTCTTTCTTGACCAGGGTAATTTTCCTGGGGAGGAATTAAAAAAAAAATAGGGTATGATCTAATTTAGCATTGCCAAGGATTCTGCCAAAAATATGCATGATCTTATCATAAGAAAAGAAGGAAATATTCATTAGATAATTATTGCAAATTAATGGCATGACTACTTGATAAAACACAAATTAACTATCGTATATTCCAGTGAAATTGGAAGGAGTGATATATTCCTGTAGATTTTTTTTTTTTTTTTTGTCTGGTATTAGACAGCATAATTAGCAAAACCCTAAAAGATAATCCAGAAAGTCAATAACGGTGGCAATACATAAAGACAGTATTATCACTCAAAAAATACAACTTGTCGAAATTATCTGAAATTATTAAGATAGTAAAACCAAGTAGACAGTGTTATACTTGGGAAGGAAAGACCACTTTAACAGGTTGCAAATGTTCATTAATATGCCAGTCAGTCAGAAATACAGCAAGAAGGTGCTTGGATCTTCAACAGAGTATGTTAAAAAAACCCCGAAAAACAAAAAACAAAAAAAAACATGGTCTCACCGGAAGGGGAGATACCCTTCTGAAATGTGTTATCAGAAGTATTTCTTGTAAGGACTCATGAACTTTTGCTTGCTTGCTGCCTCTAAATTTGATAATGGGATAGACAAGTTGGAGAAAACTCAAATGAGAGCAGTAAGAACGATATAAAAAGGGTTTGATAATATGTTGATAACATTGTTTTCTTGATCTGGAAAAGGGAAGCCTCATATGTGAGTATACAGTAATGGTCTTCAAAGTATAGCAAAAAAAAAACCCAACAACAAACAGTGACAGTTTTTCTGTAGGGTACCTGAAGAGAAGAAAAGACATCATTTGCAAGAAGTTTCTTAGTCAAGTTAAAGGACTAGTTATAGGAGCTAAAAAATTAAGGTGTAACGCAGAGATGACAGGGATTCCTATTACTGTAGATGTTTAAGAATGTAATAAACATTCAGGGGCATAATATAAATAATAAATATAGTCAAGAACACTATGGCTATATTTGTAATTTGCTTGATGCATTGGAAAGATTATTGTTCCTGCTAGTATTCCATTTTCAACACTTCTAAAGTGAACTAGCGTTCAAAATAATTTCTCCTACTTAACAGGAAGCGGTCAGGGAACTTCTAGGCTGTCTCAGTCAGAGAACTGAGTAACCATAGACATCTTGTTGAGATAAAAATGTATGAATATATGAAATGGTGATAAATATGATAGCTGTGGGTATGACTTTTTTTTAATCTATTCAGAACTTCTTTTTGTAATATTATATCTGCAGCTCATTTTCTGTGCATTTAAATATGATAATGTTTTGTTTTCTCCTTTCTTGGACCTGACCAGTCAGCTCCAGCCTGTGTCTGAATCCTGGCTTTCCACTGTTTTTTGCAAGTCTGAGGATCTAAATCTACTAATCAAATCTTTTTTACCGTTGCAATTACTGGTATGAAAAAGGCAAATGTGAAAATATTCTTGTGAAACAGAATTTATTTCACACACATTCTCCCTGTATTTATATTTTAGCTAGCAATTTTTTATGACTCATACTTCTGATGTTTCAGTGTTATTTTTGTGTAGCTTCCACAGTAAATACACTTGTGGAGTGGTGCTCCTGTATAAAATACATAAATTTTATTATCATAGATTCTATAATATAATAACGTAAGATGGCTCTGATTTTAAAAAAATAAAATCACACATTCTATCAGTCTAGCTGTGTGTATCTTGGCTTTGTTTTGTCATTTAAGATACTTCTTTGAAATGTCTAGACATACAGAGATGGAAGTTTCTGAAAGTTCCAAGGACACCTGTAGGTCATGCTGCAGCTCAGTCAAATTCATTTTGTGCCTGACTTATGAATTTTGAACCTGTGTACATTACTTTACAATTTTCAGCATTATATTTCATTCCTCTTGTCACTTCATTTACAGAGCAAATCAAAACCCTTTTCAGTTTCACTTATTGCTTGGTATGAGTTCACAGGGTTCCCTTTCCCCTTGCACAAATCTACTTTACCACATAACAAATTTAAGTTCACTGTTCGTCACTGTTTCTCCAATTAATTTTATTTGGTTTAGACATTAAATTAAAAAGAAAGAGTATTGAATAATAACTACTACATAGAAAATACTTCTTAAGGCACTTCATGAATCAGACAAAATTCCCATGGTTATTGACCTCTGAACTTTTTAAAAAAATCCCTTAATCTATTTGTATTGAGCCATTAGCCCTCTTGCCTTTTCACAATCTTATTGGCAATTTGTAAGCAGGTGACAGAAAATCCACCATTTTCAAAATCATGTGGTTTTAAGTTAGTTTGAAGCTAATTGCATTCTTCAGGAACCAGTTTGATAAATGTGCATACAATTCATTCCTTTTCTCCTCACAACAAAAAAATGGAGAGCTGAATTCAAATTTAACCAACAATCTATATGGCCTAAAACACCCATACAAAAAAAAAGGAAATAATAACTAGGATATATACTATATGTATATAACATATATGTGCCTTATGCTGTATGGTATGTTTAGTATCTTTATTAATGGCTCGAAGAAGAAACTTGAAAATACCAGAGAATTTTGATTTCTATGTTAATAATATGCTAGTTATTTTCACGAAATTATTAGAATTTATAGAGATATTTTTCTTGACATGACGGTTACAAATTACTCATGCAGTCATTATTTTTTAGGAAATAATATTACTAACTCCACAATCTTTCATATTGGAGGAAAAATTTTGTTGTGTGTTAAAATCTCTCACTTGTTTACTCAGAGAAAACGTGAATAATGCTAAAATATTATCTCATTCTGTTGGAATTATATTGCTATGCAAGGAAAATGTGGGGGGGTACATATAGTTTTGTTTAAGAAAAGGGAATTTTTTTTTTTAATAACTTGGGATATATCTGATGAACATTAACTTTTTTTTGCTATTGCCATCAGAACAATGATGTACATTAGGAAACTTCTACATGGGTAATTAGAAATTGTGATGGATTCTAGCCAGTGGAAATGTACTGTATTTTCCTGGTTCTGCCAGGGATAGAGTTAAATTTCTTCATATTAGCTTGTATGGTGCAATGTTTCGGATTTTGTTATTGGTGAGCAGTGCTTACACATCAAGGCCTTTTCTGCTTCTCGCGCTGCTCCACCAGCGAGTAGTCTGGGGGTGGGCAAGAAGTTGGGAGGGGACACAGCTGGGACAGCTGACTCCAGCTGACCAAAGGGATATTCCATACCACATGACATCATGCTCAAGCATCAGCTTGAGGAAGAAGGAGGAAGGGGGGGACATTCAGAGTTCTGGGTTTGTCTTCCCAAGTAACCATTATGCGTGTTGGAGCCCTGCTTTCCTGGAGATGGCTGAACACCTGCCTTCTGTTGGGAAGTGGTGAATGAATTCCTTGTTTTGCTTTGTTTGTGCAAGCGCCTATTAAACTGCCTTTATCTCAACTCACAAGTTTTCTCACTGTTACCCTTCTGATTCTCTTCCCCATCCCATTTTGAGGAGTGAGTGATTGGGGCTGAACTGCAAACTAGGGTTAAACCGCGACACTACTAAATGCTTGTATAGGTCAAAGAGAAAACTTGCTAATATTTAAAAATCCAAATTTTTGAAAAAAAGCACAGCATACAGAAGTATGCCTTATTATCTTCATGATTACACACAAGAAATCTATAACTGTGTGACCACAGATAATCGTATTTTATTATGTTCTAATTCTGGTATGTAGGAATGTGTCTGAGAGAAAATGGTCACGTGAGCCAGCCTCCCTACTATGAGAGATTAGATTAAGGGCAAAACAGGTGGTAGAAGATGGAATTAGTACATGGGAAAAACGGGGACTGAGAAGGTAGAAAACATGTTGTGCTAATGACTAAGTAATTTACTATGTGAATTCTTGTAACCAATCTGATCTGTGAATGAACTGCATGGACAGTGCGTGAACAGAGACTGTAAGCCAATCATATAGCTGCCGCTAGCGTGTGCTCTTATTGCCTGTCTATATATACTCTGTGAAAACTTGAATAAAAGGGAGAACGATCATACTCATATTGAGACTCCATCGTTACTCCGGGTCCGTCTCCCACTCCGACGTCCTCCGACACTGGTATCTTTTTTTTGGATGTTAAAATAAGAGTCTCACCCTGTGATGTCAAAAAATTATTTGGAGTATCCACCGATATGGAGGGAAGTTTTTGAAATGTTTTAAGAAATTGGTTTGGGAAGTGACAATACTGTAAGCTTAGGAAATCTTGTGAACTTGGCATACATACATACATGTATCTCTATAATTTCCAATAGAACTGTAATGCTGCAGACAAGTTCTTGTCTATATTAATCTAACAGAAAGATTGCTGCTACTTTGTGTAGAAAAAGTCCAAAGGAGTCCCTTTAACTTCAGTTCTTGGCCAATATAAATTTTGTTTGCTAATGTTTTATGAAATTTTTTCTGCTTTTCGGTGTTATCTATCATATTAAGACCTTGAAACACCCCTGTCAGAGTGATACTAATATTTTCTTTTTCTTGTAGATGGGGAGATGGAGTTCTGCATAAATTAGATTTCTGGTCATAGTATGTGGGGTTTTTTTTCATGAGAACCACATGCTTAAGTCAGAGATGCTTAAGTCATTATGGGAGGAAACAAATTTAACTTAGGTACTTCAGCATCAAAATATTAAACATCTACTTAAAATAATGTGCCAAAGTTTCCTACAGTTTCTTTATAGTAAATCTCTGAAGATCAGAGGTTTCTTTAAACAGTAATCTAGGAAATCTACATTGAGAAGACTCTTTTTAAATTTAGCAAGTATGAAATGAAATTTTATCTCTTTCCTCTGAAGTTTAGTAATGTTGAATCCTCTTCAGGGAACTGATGCTTTCTGGAAAAGCAGGAGAAGATAATTTTAACATTACACCCTAGTGGACAGGCATTTGTTTTGGAAGTGTAAACCATTTTTCGTACATGATTGAACAAGGACTAAAACCACTCTGTTTTGAAATAGCTAGTTCCCTCTGAAACAAAGCCTGTGTGCAGAATATGTTTAATTCATTCCAAGGACTCCCTCAATAAGCTTTAAGCATGATAATACATGAGGTCTGGCCCTTTTCTACCTACTCAGGCTCCAATTTAATCTTAGCATGCCAATTAGTTTTTGCAAGCACCCAAAAATGCCTTTTTGCCATATGCCATGGCATGAGCTGTAAATTCTCAGTTTTAGGCAGTAGAAATTCTGATGAGCTGCAACACAGCCCCCACATAATTTCAGACATTTTGATTTCAGCGCCCCATTTCTGCACCCTGAATATATGAAATTTAGGGCATGTGTTCAAAAGAAATCACGTGACCATCCAGTACAGACAGCAGACATGTTCAGCCAGCTGCAGATGTGGTTAGCTGCACAGATGTATATCATGCAGTGTCACTTGGCCTTGAAAGCCACTAATTACTCCTTGGTTTTTAACAGTGTTTAGTGTTTAACAGTGTAGGTGTGACCTGGGAAGTTTAGGCATTGTTGTAGTAAGATGATCTGGACTATCATTCCTAGATAAATGTAAACATATTTTAAAGCATCTGAAGTTTAAACCTTGAAAAGCCTTGCTGGAAATCTCGCTATTGACTTGCCTACATTTTAATTTTTATTTTTACAGGTAGGAGTTAAAACCATTTGTTACTTCATGGGTCAGTGTGAATGGTATTTCTTTTTAAGCAATATTTCTAAACAGGATGGAACTACTTGTAAAACAAATTCAGTATAGGCAAGGAAAAGAAAAATGACACGGGTAGGAATGTAACTATTACTCACTCGTCCTAAAACAACATCAAAAATATGACTACAAGCAACCTTTTCATTGAATTTATCCCAATTCAACAGTAGAAATGAGCTTTTCACATGTCCTATCACTATATATCCAGGAGAAGAGATCAGCACCTCCCTCTGCACTTCCCCTCCTCAGGAAGCTCTAGAGTACAATGAGATTCCCCCTCGGCCTCCTTTTCGCCAAACTACACAAACCCAAGCAGGATAATCACCTCTTTTGACCATCTGGTTATAGTGTGTTTGACGCACCCCAGGATGTGGTTTGCCCTCCTGGCTGCCAGGGCACACTCCTCACTCATAATGAGCCTGCTGTCAGCCAGCACGCCCAGATCCCTTTCTGCAGGGCTGCTCTCCAGCCACTCCTCTCATAATTTATACTTGTGTCTAGCATTACTCTGGTTTAGGTACAGAATCTTGCATTTTGACTTGTTAAATTCCATCCCATTAATCATAGCCCAATGCTCCAATCTATCTAGATTCCTCTGCAAGGCCTCCTGTCCCTCAAGAGAGTCAACACCACCTCCCAGTTTGGTATCATCAGCACACTTGCTAATGGTGCCTTCAACTCCTGCATCCAGATTGTTGATAAGTATATTGAACAAGACTGGCCCTACAATTGGACCCTGAGGAACACAGCTGGTGACTGGTCACCAGCCAGATGTCGCCCCATTCGCTACTACCCTTTGAGCTCTGCCCTTCAGCCAATTCTTCTGTTCAGCATCTTTGTTAATGATTTGGATGATGGAGCAGAGCGTACCCTCACAAGTATGCTGATGACACCAAACTGGGAGGAGTGTTTGATACGTTGGAAGGTTGTGCTGCCATCCAGAGGGACCTCAACAGACTGGAAAAATGGGCCGACAGTAATCTCATGAAGTTCAACAAGGAGAAGTGCAAAGTCCTGCACCTGGGAAGGAACAACCCCAGGCACCAATATATATTGGGGAACAACCTACTAGAGAGCAGATTTGCAGAAAAGGCCTTTTGGGACCTGGTGACCGCAAGTTGAACAGGAGCTAGCAGTGTACCCTTGCCACAAAGAAAGTTAATGGTTTCCTCGATTGCGTTAGGCAATTGCATTCACTACTACCCTTTGAGCTCTGCCCTTCATCCTGTTCTTCACCCACTGCACCATGAACTTTCTCATCCCACATTTGGACAACTTCTCCAGAAGGATGCTGTGAGGGACAATATCAAAAGCCTTACTAAAATCCAGAAAAGCTACATCCATCACCTTGCCTTCATCCGCTCGGTGCGTGACCCTATCATAGAAGGTTAGCAAATTAGTTAAACAGGACTTCCCTTTCGTGAACCCATGTTGACTGTACCTGGTGATTGCATTATTCTTTAAATGCCTTTGAATAGTACCCAGAATGATCTCCATAATTTTCCCGCACACTGAGGTTAGACTAACAGGTCTGTGTTTCCCTGGGTCTTTCCTCACAAACTTTTGTGGATTAGAACAACATTGTCTGACTTCCAGTCAGCAGGGATCTCCCCAGGCTCCCAAGACCTTTGGTAGATGATAGAGGGGGGTCCTGCCATAACATCTGCTAGCTCCTTCAGAACTCTGGGATGAATCCCGTCGGGATTCACGGACTTGAGAACACACAGCTGATACAGCTGGTCCCTTTCCATTTCAGTGTCCACAAATGGAGAGTCACTGTTTCTACACTTGTGGTCCTCTGATTCAGGGGACTGGTCAGGGCAAGGTTTATGAGTATTATTAAAGACTGAGGCAAAAACCAATGACCGATGGTCCGATGACCATCTTCAACAAGTATCGGTCCAATGCTTTCTTTACACCTCCTCTTACTATTAACATACCTAAAAAGCCCTTCTTTTTAGGGCTTTTTTTTAGTGTCCATGTGAAAGAACACTGGCCAGTTTCAATTCTAATTCAGCTTTGGCTTTTTGTATCTTCTCCCTGCATAAATGAATCACAGCTCTATACTCTTCCTGCAAAGCTTGGCCTTGTTTCCAGAGACCATACAGTTTCTTTTTCCTCCTGAGCTCCACAAGGAGTTCCCTGTTAAGCCAAGCTGGTCTTCTGCCCGACTTGCTTGACTTATGACACAGTGGAATTGCCTGCTCCTGTGCTTCTAAAAGGTAGTTCTTAAAGAGTATCCAGCACTCATGGACTCCTAAGCTCAAAAGCAGATTCACAGGTACTCTGCTAAATAGCTCTCTGAATAGCTTAAAGTTTGCTCTCCTGGAGTCCACGGTAGCAACTCTACTGTCTTTTTTTCTCATTCTAGTGAAAATTTTAAACTCAACAATTTCATGGTCACTGTGTCCAAGACAGCCACCTACTCTCACAACCCCCATAAGTCCTTCTCTATTCACAAATAGCAAGTCTAGGAGAGCTACTTGGGTCACTGAGAACCTGTGACAAGAAGCTATATCTGCTACAAACACCAAGAATTTCCAAGACCTGCTCGTCACAGTGGTATAATATTCCTAGTTGATGCCTGGGAAGTGGAAATCTCCCACAAGGACAAGGGCAACCGATCCAAAAATTTCACCTAATTGCCTATAGAATAACTTGTCCATGCTTACCTCCTGGCTGGGTGATCCGTAGTAGACACCCACTACATCTGCTTTGTTTTCCATCCCCCTAATCTTTGCCCAGAGCCTCTCAACTCCATCATCACTAATTGTACGTGCTCTGCAATCAAACCTCTCCCTTACGTACACCTCACCTGTCCTGCCTGTCCCTGCTGAACAGCCTGTAGCCCACACAGACTGCCAATACAAAGTAATATGTATGGAATACACCTCTTAAATTCAGGAGCGGTAGGTGACTGTGACAACAAAATCTGAAGGTGGGAATCTGCAGGAAGAGTGGATGTGGAACTGTGAAAGGCTATATAGCTTCATGAAGTAGGAAAAAATATGGATAAATTATGAAATGGATAAGGAATCCTACTTTTAAAAAGCTTGAAAATTTTTAGTGTGTTCAAAGCTAATTCTGGGGCACTCAAAAATGAGAAATTACATCAACAAGAGTTAACTAAAATATGTCAGGTTTTATTTCATTTAATTCCTGTGCTTTTTGTATGGTGGTTTTCATCCTTGAAGGGGAAGCAGAGATTTTTTTATATAACTATTAAAAGCCTCCTAAATTTCCAGGTCATTAGGGAAAATACCGGTATTGCAGGTGCTACACACCTAGTCAGAACACAGTTTTAAATAAGGAAAGAAGTGAGTAACATCAGAATATGCCTTTGGTTGACTGACAGAATTCAAATACAGTGCCTGAGAAGAAGATCGTTGAGCACTTTACCATTAGGTGCTTTCAGAATATTTTTTGGACTAAATATATATATAAAAATACCATTTTATCTACCCATTAGACATTACCAGTACATACACATGATATATTACTGCATAGATGCTGGACTCCAGCAGTTTGACTTTAATCTCACTACATTTTTAACCAGTAGAAGGTTAGTTGGTATAACAGGATATTGGCATATATATACACATACACACACACACACGCACGCACACGCACACACACAAACACACACCTCTACCTATCTATTTATCTATCTACACACATCTATCTATCTATCTATCTATCTATCTATCTATCTATCTATCTGTCTGTCTGTCTGTCTGTCTATCTATCTATCTACATACCTACATAGTCATATGTAATAGCTTATTTTATTTGGTAATTTAAAGTACGTTTCTGATCATGGTTGAATGCTAATGAGAAAAATCTACAGATTTTTCCTAACAAACCTATAGTACTATATCCACCATGATTTTTAATCAGAGATCTAAAATGACTCATTTAATTACTAACCATATGTTTTATGCATGATGACTCTTACGAAAGTTACAGAAAGAGAACGAACACTTATTTGAGCTGCAAAACCCTTCTTTCTGCAGTTATATCAGTTACACTTGTCATTTGCATTTTGGGCTCATTTTGAATGTGTTTTAATATTCCTTTCTAGATTTGTAAATGTGAGATTATGGTGCTGCTGCAAAGACTGGTAAACAAAGAAACTTGGTGAAAACAAGAGAGACCACTGGAATCTTTAGGTTTCCTAGATATTAGCAATGCGAATAAATTAGATGTACCTCACAGCCTACCTTTGCTTTAGTATTGCACTATAATTTATGGAATAATATTTTACTACTGTATGAACAAAAACATAATTACTATATCTGTAAATGAAATCTGAAAGCAAACAGGTATTATTGCAAAGCATATTTAGTGCTTAATTAAACTTTTTTCTTGTTTGCCTAGAATACAATCTGTATACATTAATGCATCAATATGTCATAAAATGCAATTATGCTGAGAACTGAACACTGTGCATTATTACTAGCTAAGATCTATCTACAATGCAAAATTAATTTTTAAATAAAACTGCATGCAAATAAAGTTACAAAAATATGCAAATGTTGTTATAAACTTTCTGGCTCGAACTTTTCATTTAAGGCGGCAGAGAATAAGGGAAGGTCTGCATGGCTTTCCTAAGTCAGCTGATGAAACTAATCATATGTACAAAGCATTTGTAAGTTTAGATGCAAGTCCAAGTGTAATTCAGTCATTAAAATAAGAAACGCAAACAATATATTGAAAATGCAAAATTTAGTTTATGCCTTAATTCTCTCTAAATAGATCTTCTGAAATAATAGGATGGCTTTTTTCTTAGGGGTGGAGGTAGTATACATTGTTTTGGTTTTTTTGACCTAAAGACTATGTCCTTAGAATTACCTGTTTTCTCGCCAAAAGCACCATTATAGCAAGGTGATCTGTCCAGTTGTACAGTAAGTTTCATTGGACTTCCTTCTGTCAGCAAACTGGTGATGTTGGAGTATCTTTTAGAAAGATGTCGTAACTTGATTCAGAAATTTCAAAGAATGCAGAATTTTTTATATACTTTGAGCATCTATATAATAACTAACTGCGGTATTTAAAAAAAGATAATCTGTGTTACTCATATTTTTAGCACTGCTCCCATTTAGTGATCATCATAATCGCTCACGCTTAGGATAATGCTAATCAATAATAGTTCCTTCTTTAGAATTTGAGAACTTTTAATCTAAACTAACTATATTGGCCATCATCAGACAGCTCTCTTGAATGCTTAATCCAGTGATACAAAGGGGACTAGAGTTTTGAATTAAAATAGATGTGTTCTCCAAAACCCAGAGTCAGTATTGGTTCTTCTGATCTGACATGTAGTGCAGGACATATAACTGGAGTATCTTATCAGCACTCCTGGGCTTGGCAGAAAAGATGCCCGCCTAATGGTCTGCTAATTTCCAACACAGACAGGATTTGTAAGCAGACTGAAGTAAATATACGTATAGATTTCCAAAGACAGACAATATTAACAATATGCATCTAAACCTAGGCTTCTAGCTCAAAGCTAGAAAGTTCCCAGTACTCTTCCAGGTGGTCCAATGTAGATGCTGCTTTTATTTATTAACCTGACTTCCTGTTTCAAATATTTCTTAAATTAAAACATATAATGAACAGTTTATTTGTGACGTATAAGTTTAAAAAAAAAACAAACAACTTTCAGGCCATGAAACATGACAGGATAAGCAAATGATTTCCCTCCACTTTTTCTAGAGATATAACAATTTTACTGTTTACTCTTTCTCCTAATTTTTTTTAGTACAATTACATAAAAACTGGAGCAGAAACTTGCCCAACAATAGCCTGAAAATGCCACTTCGTGACAACAATGTGTGAGATTCACTTAGCTTTACGATTTAAAATCCAAGTTTTTTTCCTAAACTAATTAAATATGCTTCCTGTGTAAATGAATGCAGAAAGATTGATACCTCTAGGTAACAACTATCATTAGACACCTACTTAAAACAGATTCAGTTTTCTTTCTGTGATGCTTCTCTCAGTTGACTGTACAAGCAGAATAGATGACTAGTTTATCTAGGTAGCTAGTGAGATGTGCATCAATTTTATATATGTTAAATGCATGAATTATAACCTATAGGTAATAACCAACTCACAACAAAACAGGAATGAACCACTACATGTAGAGAAAAGAAAAAAAAAACAACAACCTACCATGTTTTTTCACATTATGTTTGTTTTTCTAGTTTTCTGAGGGTTTTGTGCAACTCTTTTTAACACAAATAATGACAAATACTTGGAGCAGATATCATTCCTAGTGAGAACAGACGAGTTATACAAAAACTGGGAGAAAATTACAGAACTGAATTCAGGTGGACACAATCTCAGAATTAAAATATGTACATTTGATGGCAGAAATTTTGTAAAAAAGAAATGGTGAAAGAGATTAGGCAGGAGTTAGTGTAAGAAATAACTGAAAGAAATCATGGGTTATTTTTTGGCTTGAATACAGAATGCTTGAATAGAAATGTGCAAATGCAGAAGTTGTTGCAGGATCACCAGGTTTCATTACAAATGCTGAAGTAGCACAGAAGAAGGTAAGAGATGGAAAACCACATTTCAAATGTTTAGTTCTGGGAAATCAGAGGTGAAAACTAAAAGAACATCGATAACATCAAGAAAATATCTAGGTGACTGGCAATTGTGACCTACTGTGAAAACAAGACCTGGTTATGACAGCAAGAGTAAAAACTAGCAAACGCTCCATTCCTCCTTAGGTTAATGGCAAAAAAGCCCTCTGCTAACTTTAAGGAGCAACGAATAGATACTAAGTGGAGAATGCTGAACCCATGTATTAACATTTGAAGTGATATAATCATGTCAGGAATAGGCATATGTCTATAAGCCAAGCCTGAAATTAAGTTTCTGAAAACTTATACTGAGCTCCAAAAACAAGACTTCTTGACAAAGAGATGCATGAACCTATGTTTTGTGGAAAAGCTAGATTTTTTCATAATTTTTCCCCTTGAAAACTAGACACCAAAAATAGAGAAAAATCAGTGCTAGAAATCAATATTGCCCTGGAAGTGATATTGATGAATTGATATAGCAGATCTTTTCCATTTGTTACTTCTAGATAAGCATTTATTTAATAATAAAAAAACACTTTCTGTATTTTACAAAAAAGCATGTAATTTTTGCAAATGAGCTTTTCTGTCTGAAACCCAAGAAAACAAACACACAAACAAACAAAAAGCACTTTATAACTGTTAAATTTCATCAATGTAATGTATCGTGTGTATCAGCAGAAAAATATGAAACACCTTATGAAGTGCAATAGTACATAATGACCTAATTAAACTGATTGATTAAAGTAAAAAGACGGGGATAGGAAAAATCAAATGAACATAAAAAAATTACTTTGAAAACACATAGAGAACTATTTTCTTGAACAGTTATAGTTCTTGTTTCATGGAAAGCAGATAAAAAAGGAATTATTGCTATGGTGAAAGAGATTCAGTGAAAGAGATTTGGCTTTCTCTCATGCTCACTCACAATAAATTACCTCCTAGGACATCTGCTTTGCCTTTGAAAGTTTGACAGTAATGCTTTAATAAGCTGTGATTTTATCTCATAAAATATACATATTCTTTCTGTATAGTTTTGGTTGGTTGGCTGTTTGGCTTTAGTTACTATGGAATGCCATTAGGTGTGTAAAAATCCAGCAGACGACACATATTTAACACCAGTTTATATTTGTCAAGTTCGTATTTCAAAACACCAAGTCTCAGGCACAAACTGGAGGTCCATAATTTTAGAGAGATACCTTAAATATAAATGAAAATCAGGATTGTCTATTCATCCTCCCACATTCCCACATCTGTTAGAGAAACATTATGAGGTATTGAAAATACATTTGTGTTCAGTAATATAAATCTTCTGTTAGATAATTGCTTTCTGCAATACAGGTTGCAATATGTCATTGCTTTTGAAATATGTCTCAATTTTATTTGGTAATTAATACAGCTGATTTTAATTAATGAACAGTTCATTGCTATAAGGGCCCTAAGTTTTGATGGCGTGATGTGAAACTACTGGTTAGAGGGATGCTTGCAACAGCAGAACACAACAATAAATAGATGTATTTGGAGAAGAGCATTATTACAAAGTTTCTCACATGAAAGTTTGTGCCAGGCCATTACAAACAATAGACGGACACTCTTTGTGTCTAATAGTTTCTTCCATATTCTTTAGCTCTGAGATGTCATGCAGAAACTTCAGCATAGTGGAGAGTGTGCCATCAACAGCTAATAGAGTGTTGTTTTCAGTCAACATTTTGAAATCAGTGAAACAGTGTGCTTCATTTCCAAGGCTGAGTCCTATCTTAGAGAGCACACTAACAGCCTGTCTCCTGGCCTTCCCTCTCATACCACTCTGTCTGGAAACTTTCTAGAAGTCACAGTGGACAATAAGTCTGTTCTATATTCACTACAGTTATTAATAAATCCAGAACCTCTACTTGTGGTTAAACCTGCTGGTATAAGCACAGTCTCTTTGCAGAAGTTTTAAATAGTTAAATAGTTAACTTAAAACTTTACTTGAAATGTAACATAATTTCCTTCAACAGTCCTGTGACCTGGCTCAAAAGGCACTGAATATATCCGAAAAGGTTGATTTAATGTTTACTACGTAATGCTAAACTGCATTGGTGTGGCTCTCTTAAATGCAGAAGGACTGAGTTCTCTGTGGGTGCGGACTAGGAAGCATAAATTGGCTCTCTGAAAGGTGAGAGGTTTACGTTTATATTATGTGAGAAATAGATGTGCTTAAATTCTAAGTCTTTCACAATGTCTTTCCAAACAAGTAAAACTCTCTTCTGTTGGGTACAGAGAGGCTTAATGTAAACAGCATATGTCTTAATAATACTAACAGCTCACAGACATAAAATGCTGTAAAATTCCTTGAGAGGCACTTCAAAAACCTAAGTTTCTTTTTGCCAAATAAAAACAAAAAAGAAAAACAGATCATTCTTAAAATTAAGCTGAAATCATCTCTATTGTAATTCCCTTAAGTTCTTCTTGTAGACAAGTGGTCTGCATCGTGAAGGAATATATCACAAAGAGATAAAAATACTGGTAAAAAATCAGTGTACCGTAATGCAGAGAATGTATGTCCAGTAGCTGGTGCAACTAATACAAATGTTTTACAGTGTATGTTTTTTAGGTTTCCAGCTATTCCGATCTAGCCACTGTTACTTCACAACATTTTAAACTCTACTGTGAAAGACTAAATATGGTGGTATTTCATTTTTGTCTTAGTAAACCCTGTTTTTTGGAAAATTCCTAATGAATAAAAGATAAATATGTAAAGGAATTGACTCAGTCAATCTTCATGTATTATTCAGTAGTCTTCTGTGCGTATGCAGTATCTAGATACCCTAATTAGCTACCTTGGGCAGAGAAGACCTGGTTTAGAATGTTGAAAATAATAGGTTGCAGAGAGCAATTAAAGGTAAATATGGGATTAGGTTTCCTAGTGCAAGATGGCAAGCACCTGGCATCATTTCAGTTATAGTCCTATACATTATTTAATTCTTAGATGGAAAATAGTAAATAATCCAGAGCTGAATTAATTTCTTTAAACACACTTTTAATTCACTAACTCTTGTGGAGAAAAATACTCCAGAACAATGAAGCTCCTCTCCACAAGGAAGAACACTTCACCTCACAGTCAAGATAGCTTTCTTTTTCTGAGTCGTTAATGAAAAAAAAACAACAAACAAACAAAAAAAAAAAAAAAAAAGAATCCTCAATTGGCACTTAGTTCTGTGTGTGTTGAAAATTTATCCTGTATGACTGACCCATGAGTATTTAAATGTATACAAGAGCAGAAAATGAAGGTGTTGGATATCTAAACACGTAAAAACGTGTTTAAAAAGTGATTTTTTGTTTTATATGTTGTCTGGATGAGAGAAACTTTCTTAACGAAAAATGACTACTTTCCTGATTACCCTCCAGTGGTGTCAGGAGGGGGTTAGGCAGAGAGAGACGGTGGAGAGAGGGAGAGGGAGGGGTGTGACACACGTTGAGCATAACTGGCCAGAACCCAAACTGGGGATAAAGGTTGATTGTCTTCAAATGCTCACTGCTGCTTCATACCAGCTGAGAACAGCTGCAGTCATTTTCATGATATGTTGTGTGTTATTATAAATCTCTATCTATATCTTTTCACAAAATCATACACCTATATGTACATACTGATGATTTAGATATGCTTCAACTTGAACCTTATTATTCTTACCAGTGAAATGATGTTTAAATAACATCTATGTCATTCATTGCATTTCAAAGAAGTACATCGCAAAAAATGACAAGACTTAATATTATCAAGTACCATTCACTAGGGATGCATGGAGTATACATTTAAATAGTTTTACAAATTTGGGATGCTATATTTTGCTTCTATTTCTGTTTTGGAAGTTCTTGGGCTTTTTGTTCCTCTCCATTTCCTGCCAAACTATGATATTTAAAGATTTAAAAAAATAGTGTTTTTTCTGATGTTATAAGAACCTTTATCGTTTCTCATAGAGAAAATTAGTAATATTTCCTTCTCTGTTTAACTAATAGTTCTGATATTGATCCAGCAGACACTTTATTATACTTGTGAGATGGCTGACTGTAATTTGACAACTATCTAATGAGTATTCCCATGTCATTCTCAAAAATGATAATTATAGGTTGAAATTAATACTATAAGACTCAGGGTAACATGTTTTAGGAGACAAAACTGTTATGAACTGTTGATATTCATTTCTATAGTCTTTTCCTGAATGATTTGTCAGGTATTAAAAATTAATGTTATAGTTACCATAAAATGAGAGAGTGTGAAAAAATGGAATAACATCAAACAATTAAGTGCCACGTGGTAAAATTATGAGCGTTGTGCTATGTGCAAGTAAAAATGACTCTTGCATCAGCATAGTGTATATATAATTTCCGTGGATTTTTGCCAAGCTCTCTGAAACTGACCAATTCAATGATAAAATGTATGGATAATAAATTGTTCTCTGACTACTTTAATCACTCGTAGTATTGCAAGAGGAAGGCAGTTCCTTAATATACACGTAACAGAATAATTGGTGTTCATTAATTTAATCAGGTTTCTGAAAAAAAAAAAAATCCTTTAAACTCATATGGAGCATGAAGGCAAATAAAGATTTAAGTAAACCAAACAACACAATATTCTTTTGAGGATGTAGACCTAAGGAAAAAAAAAGATAAGATGTTAAAACTAGTCAAACATTATGTACGTTTTCTGTGACTGAAAATGAGACAATGGTACAGGCAAAGGTATGGTGCTAATATTTTCTACACCTTGAAAAAAAATGAGCCCAATTATACGTACAGTTATAGTCTTTAATTTGTTTATATATATATTGAGATGTACATGTGTAGTTCTTAAGTCAGTCTGAATAATTATTACCTTTGTAAGCATGAATTCCTCGATTTCAGACAGCTGAAGTAACAGCTGAGAGGTAAGTAAACATCTGTGATAGAGCCTTCTGTGTATGCCCGAATGTGTGCTTCTCTGAAAACAGTTAACAAGACGAAAGAAAAAGAACTTTCCAGAAATTCTAATTCTAATATTGCTAATTACTTCTTCATTGTTTTACATGGATTAAAGTGAGAAAATGTAAATGTGAATCTCCACAACATCTATGCTTACATTTGAATTAGTGACCCTACAATTCTTTGCAGTCAATGTAGAGAATTAAGCATTTCTAAACAAAGTGAGATGAATTGTTTTGAAACCCACCTTTCTTTTTCTTCATTGGCTATACAAGGACCAAGGATGTCTAGCTCAGACATCGGTAGCTATCTTCTGTCCGATTTCAGGTGAGGTGAAAGCTATTTTTATTGTCTCTGTTTTTTCAGAAAATGAAGACATTGGAAGGCTAAAAGGACTACTGTGATCATCTGGTCTGATTTCCTCCACAAGGCCTGAAGTCTTACTTGTTCCTGAATTCAACGTTATAAAGGAACCTGATTTGAGAATATTTCAGGAAGAACCCAAAGTAATGCAGAATATATGGAAAATGTTTTCTTTGTAAATGCATCAAGAAGACAAATACTGTCTTATTTACTGTTTCCTACTGCACTGCTCTAATACCCTAATTTTTTGAAGGACATGGAAAATAAATAAACTGAAAATATATTTCAGTTTACAAAAACAAGTTTTAAGATAACATTTTAATTTAAATGTTGCAGGTAATCACCTATTTAAACAACTACACAGCTACAGCCCTTTCAGAAGATAATTGTTGCACTTCAGCTATTAAAAACTCAAACTATCCCTTCAGCATAATGTATCTGGATTTATGCTATTTGATAATCCTTATTTCCACCACTGAAAACACATAAAATCTGTTCCTTTTTGTAGTTTTAGTGACATATTGCTGTCATCATTTCAATCAGAAATATTCTGCTTACTAGGTCACATTTTGGATGTCATCCTTAAATAGTTTTATCACTACTATCTGATTAAATGCTATAATATATTTTAGAGAGAGAGAGAGATACAACATTACAGAATGCTAGAAAAAAATGCTATGTATTTGTAGCATTCTTTTGCTGCAGTGTGTAGCACACAGACATGCACAAACAGAATATTTCAAAAAGTACACTGCATTTACCACTTTTGTTGTTTCTAGTAAGCATAACATTTCCATACCATGTTTTGTTCTCAATTTATATCTTCAATTAAATATTTTTCTTTGCCTAATTAAGTAACACATATTAGCCTTTAGTAGAAATTCTGCTTTTCCCTTTCCTCAGCAATAAAATACATTTCTGTTTAAATTATTGAGAAAAACTTACAGAAAGTAGTGCATCATTTGTCTTTTTACCCTCCTCAGAAAAAAAAGAAAAAAAAAAAAAGGAAAAAAAAATATTCATCTTTCCTGCCAGCAGGGAATAACATAAGAGATTCTCTACTGCCAGTATGCAGGAAATAGTGAAAAGCCTCCCCATTTCTCTAATACAAATTCACTATAATAATCCTACGGAAGAACATGTTGTAATTTATTGTGGGATATTAAATGGAATGGGAGTTTCATGGGATGTAAATAAAACTCTGATACTTGTAATTTGCCTAAAGAAATGAATGCTATTAGCAATATGTGTCATTTCTTATATATATTTTCTTATGTCTTGCCTTGTTGACAAGAATCAACAATGTACTTTGTCCCCTTTTGAATATGTATTTAGAATCTGAGATTCAGTAAACCAGCAGTGCAAGATATTGTAATAACGTGCAATGAACTGTGTAAGAGTGTCATTTTAATTTATCGCTGAGGTTTTGTCTTTAAAAATCTGTTTTGGAACTAACAAGTATAACCTTCTCTGAAAATACTTCCTTGCTAATCACAACATAAACAAAATGAAGCACTCACTGGGAGCCGTTTTATTCTTTGTTCCCAGACTAATTGGAGGAAAGCAGACCATCACAAAGAAAAGGACAGTTTTAGGGAGCCATAGAAATTTAAAGCAATATCAAGATCAGACATACAGGCTAGGCAACTACTCCTATTTCAAGTGCCAAAACTGAGAAATAAATATAAGTTCATAAATAACCTAATTTTAAAAGAGAGAGAGAGAGAGAGGGAGGGAGAGAAACAAAAAACAGAAAAACCCACAAAATCAAAAAGCTGTTGTGAATGATCTAGATATCTCAGAAAGTAAAAAAATGTAATGACTGGGACCATGAGTGTAGGTCCACAATGGGGTCTGATATGATGTATGACATATTTAATGTACACTTAGAAGAAATTCAGTACAAAACATGCACAATTTCCTAGCTACTCCTCAGCTGTCTAGCTGAGATATCAGGCCTTGTGATTTTAACCACCCTTGCACAACTCCACACCCACTGCAAGGCATGCCATGCCTTCAGTATGCTCAGTCCCATAGTAGCCACTCTTCTGGGGGCCATGAAGTCCTTACTATCACTACAACAGAAATTGCAGTCACTGAAAAGATTGAAAAAATAGCAATAATGAAGCCATAGTATCTGCATGCTGGGCCAAGAGGAAACCTGTGATGTGCAAGGTTGTGAATGCAACCTCCCTGCCCTAGAAGACCCCATGCTAGAGCCATGTGAACATGAGCCATTCTGAATCATTTGACTTAGAGTTAGTGATCATTTCCTGGAACTGATGGTTTCAGGAGTGTAGACAACCTTTTCAGTTCCTTTCTGTAAGCTGCCCTTAACGTCTTTATGGATTTCTGGAAATCACACCAGTCACCTCTGCTAGGAAGTTCAGTCTTTTGAAAAATTTGCTCTGAAAAACTCTGCAGCCTTCTAAGTGCAGAATCTTATAAACTGATGCTCAAAGTGACAGTGCCTTGTATCTGTGCAGCATCTCCTGAAACTATGGGTTCCAGTGGAGACTAGTTTCTCCCTCACAATTACTGCTAATCCACTCCTGCCCATAAAAAAGAAACCAAAACAGAATTAAAACCAGTTCTTCACTATGTGTGACTGTTGTAAGACATAGTTTAAGAAATTAGTAGTTTATTAATTTTGGTAGATATGGCTAATAGTTTAATCACATTTCACCCATTTTAAAAATAGAACTCACGTTTATTGGAAGTAATTTGTTTGTTAATTACTAAGTGTCTCTATCTTCATTTTTTGTATGTTTTAATGCAATTTCAGTAACATATTTAATTTTTCCAGATGTCCTTATATCTGAAATGAGTTTTGGCTCAATTTGAAAAAGCTGAAAAGTATGTCAAACTTTGTCAAGAAGTGTAACCTACAAGAGAAAAAGTCAACATATTTTCCCCTTTTGAATTCATTTTTATCAGTGAGAATTTGTTCTGCGATGAACTCAAACACGTACCATTCAATTGCAGAATCTCAGTCCAAAGAGTGCATTAGAACATAAACCTGAGAGAAAATAGCAAAGCCCTCTGACTTTGTAATTAGTTCAATCAAACACAAAAAGCTATTAAAAAGGATATTGAAATCAAAGACCAGATTCTCAGCTGGTGAAAACCTGTGACATTTCATTGACTCAAATGAGTAGTTCTATATAAAAATCTATACCAAAACTCAGGATCATTTACCTAAAGTGGGAAAAATAGTGCAACTGATACTGTGTAGGACCTCACTGCAATTTATGAGATAACCTTGGGACAACCTGAATGTTCTCCTTATTGGATCTTGTTTCACAGACATGGGCCTAAAATAAAATATTGATAAAGTGCATCAGACCAAAGTCATGTTTCTCCTGCAAAATAAGAAGGGCTATTTGGTAATGGATATGTTGTTTAACCAGCAATCTGGGCAAAGATTTCAAAAACGGTGAAATGTGCTTGGATTGCCCCTTTCACAAGAGAAACGTGGCAAATACTTTCTGAACCAACTGGAGTTTATGCAGCATCCTATTGGGCAAGTGGCCAGTAGGGAATTGCAATAATCTAATCTTGAAATAACAAAAGTGTGAATGACCATTTCAAGGTCCGATGTGAAAGAAGTTACTGCAACATAGCAGAAGTTCTTTAAGTAGCAGGATGATAACACACCCTGGAGTTTGTATGTTTTTTAAAAGAGAAGAGAATGAAGGTATCTGAAGGTTTCCTAACTGTTTACTACTGTAGTAAAAAATGCAGTTTCATTAAATTAAATAAGAGATTAAAAGTAGTCTAAAGAGGTCTATGCCTAATATCTATTTATTAGACTAAGAAAATTACAATGAAGATAAAAGTAAAATTACTTATGCACCTGGTGTTTTATCAAACTCAATATTTATAATAGCAAGGCAGATTCCAAACTGTTTGGATTGTCAAAAGTGTCTTGATTTTAATGATGTTAGGCCAGCCAAATAACTGGATGAAATTTATGATGTGTAATTCCATTATATGTAAATTAGAATTTGCAAAATTTAGGTCAAAAAACCCAACAGATGTACTTTTCTCCTTTGTTAGTTTTAAAAGAATTTACATAAAGATATAAAAGCAAGTATTATCACCATTAAGAATTGTTGTTAGACAGTAGACATAAGTATTTCAAAGTTACTTTGTACTATTTAGGTGTTATGTATCCATTTTGTTATTGGATTCTTACCTGGGATATTTTTTTAAGGCAGATTTGAGCTATTCAGTAGTAGTTTGTAAGCTTTAGGAACTTTTAGTACAGTTATTTCACTTTCATAATCCTGTTTTTCTCTTTATGTATTATATATATTATTGGAATAGTTGGTTTTATGGCTCTTCAACTTTTTCAAAGTATTTTTGTCAAATTTAAAACCTCTCAGTGTATCTAAGAATTAACTATAACAACAATAATGAGAAAAATAATGTGAAAGCCACAGTATCATGCTCAAAATATTGCATATATATGTCCAATGGCCATTTGGACTAATTTGAAGGAAATTACTACACAACTTGTACACTGCATTTGATTTAAAACAGCTAATGCCTTTTTCCAAGTGGTTGCAGAATGCAGAATTGTCCCAGTCCACAGAAAACAATGGTGCTTGTGAAATAATTTTGATTTCACCTTTTAACTAATGAAACTCAGTTTGATTCTGAGAAGCCAGAAGGTGAGGAAGAATATTTTTAAAATCAAATAGCAAACAAAGCATTGTAAACTAATATAGCACACATATATATGACCAAAGTACTAACTTTGAGGCTTACATTGCTATTTACATATGGCAGCTAGACTACCTATCTCTCATGGCTCACAAAAGTGAGCTTATATTTTATTAGCATTATTAGTTTCTCAGATTTTCCCAGATTTGGGGGGGGGGGGGCGCTTGTATTTCTTTTTCCCTTTTTTTTCCCCTTTTTTTCTTTTTTTTTCTTTTTTTTCTCTTTTCTGCTTTTTTTTTTCCTCTTTATTTCTTTTTTCTATTTGCGTGAAAAAGAAGAAAACAGCAACATGTCAATAAAGATCTTCATGTTTCAAAGATTCCATCCTGCCTGTCCCCCACTTCTCGTTTCAGGAGAGCATGGATTTCCTGATGTACTTGAATCATATCTACAAGTCCCAGGTGGCTGCCTCAGATACAGCAGGGCCTCTGAAATGGTGTAAGATGCTACTGTGTAAGCAGCTGAATTGAAACATGAATATATTCATGTTTGCAAAAGTGAGAGTGATGCATATAAACTGTCCATCCAAGCTGTGTATCTTTAGAAGAACCTCAGTAGATGACTGAGCCAAACTGCACTGTGAGATATGAAAAAGCAGGAAATTCTCTATTGGACTATACGAGATTCTCTTTCAGTGTATCCTTCTTATAGTATCCTTTGGTTGAAGATTTTCCAAAGGTTTCAAAGAGCACTCTTTTTCTGCAGATAATACAATAAGCTTTTGGCATATGATACAGTAAGCTCCTTCTTCCAAGAGAGTTTGGACCATATAGTCCATCTTTCCAGGTCTCTTCCAATATGCACTGTTCTATGATTCTAAGATCTTTCTTCATTTTTTTGTACTGAAAGTAGTCTGAAGAAAAGTTAATTCAGCTTTTCCTATTAATATTCTTTTGTTTGAACACTATATTGTGGGGCTAGATGAACAGTGGACTTTCAGAATATGTCCTTTCTCAAGAGGGTATTTAAATTTAAATTTTAATTTAAGTGGAAGTATACTGGAGAAAAGTATTTCTTCAATATTAAAGAACTTCATATAAAGTATACTGAGGTCTATGTCACTTTTTTTTGGCGGGGGGGGCAGGGCTTTGTTTATTTGTTTTTATGTTTTTATTTTCTGCTCAAAGTACTGCTTCTTAAGCAGGTGCCCTCCGAAAAACATTCTACTTCTCTTTCTCACCCTGTTTTTGTAGAATTCTATGCATTTTCTTCTAAGTACAGTAAAGTGTACTTCTAACACTCTCCCTAATTCTCTTCTTCTATCCTTATTAGAATGGGAAAATAGTAAGGGCAATAATTTTGACTCACACTCTCCACAAGTGACTTAGATGAAAGGATATACCATACCTAGCAAATGTTAGTGTGAAATACAAAGCTAGTTAGTGTGAATACAAAGACGTAAAATGGAAAGGTAAAGGGAAAATTGTAACTCACATGAAATTACAGCTTATATAGCAAATATATTCTGTCCAGGAACAAAGGTATGTCTGTGCTACAGAAGAATATGCATAGTCTTTGAACAGTGAGGCCTGTTTGAAGAAGAATCTCTAATCTGCTTTGTCTTTTCCTCAGGCACAAGCATTACTAATAGCGTGCCCATGACTGTGGCCAACAGGTTAAATCTTCTTTCTTAGATCTCACAAAGTCCATGTAGTAAATATCGAATGAATGAATATCAGATGTGTTTCTTCCTAAAGTGGTCTGACATCATGTGCCACAAGGCAGTAAGGGAATTGCAATTACTTTTACTATGTCATTTTTCTACTATATGGATATGCAGAGGGTAGAGCAAAGATCATTTCCATCCCACTCCTGGGACTCTGTTCCTAGAGCCAGTATAAAAATAAGCACTATAGTTTCAGAGAAGTGCTGTATGAGTCCAATTATGGCAACTGTGTAAAAAATGCAGAATACCCTGCATCATTGAAAAAGGGGAAAGCAAACTAGCAAAAGAAGGGAGGGAACTGAGGATAACTTATCAAATTATGATAACTAAAATGTTGACAGACCAGGAACAAGATAAAGAATTACGTCTTAGAACAAATACATTTTAAACCATCACATAAAGAAAGTCAGTACCACAACTACATATAGCAATGGCAGGTCAACACCTATATGGCTGGTAGTCTTTTTTCAACTCCTCCTCAGAATAAGGGGCTTTGCTATAAAGTGCTAATTTGAGAGATCTTTCATAGGTTATTATTTTCATTCAAATAGTGAAGTGTTCACTGCAATAGTGCCCAAAGACAAAATACCCTGAATTTGCACAAGACATTAAAACCCTTTTACCACAAGGGAAGGAGGGAACAAACCCCAGCAAATGCATAGGTAATTAGATGCATTTTCTGCATTGTTGTTTATATCTTCTTTTTCTTTTTTCTTCTTAACAAGATTTCTCTAGACTACGTCAGCATCAACTACTTTACGTTTTTCTGAATCTGGAACTGCCTGCTGCTGAAATAGGTGGCAACTTCCAAATCCCAGGTTACTCCTTTACACTGATGAATAATTTCTTGCTTTTGGGTTTAAAATGTTTTCCATTGGGAAACAGCTTTTGAGAAGTATTACAGCTGTAAAGATTTACATTCATACTTTGACTATAGAGAAGGTTATTAGGCAGACATATGACATTATTGGGAAACGAGATGAAGATACTTCATGGAGTAATGAGGAATAATAGTTTGCACTTTTTAGTCTCAGATGAGCTTACAAAAATTAATTAAGTTTCACAGTATTTATGTGAAATACATACTGTTCACTATGGGATAAGGGGCACAGTAAATGGCAGATCACAGATGACACAAAAACTTCATAATGAAACTAGAAATAGGTTACAAAGGAAACACGTTCTCATTTGGTATACAAGGCTGCATCTCTCTTGATTTTCATCATAGCCACAATAATTTCAACAGCTGAAGATGATCCCTTGATTCATAGTTACTCAGTTATTTTTCTGTTCTATAGTTAGAAGGTATCATTACCACCCACAGTGGTAATGATTAGGAGTAAGCTTAGACTAAGCTTAGAGTAAGCCTCACACAGCTAAAGCCCTGGAAGAATTTAAATGAGTATCATGATATAGCAACAAAATAATATCTTGATTATGAAACCATCTAGGTTATGAAACCTGGAATAGCCAAGTAAGGTTTTATGAAACTTTGAAGTGAGGATCGCACAACTTTTAATGATTGAGCTTCCTCTCACTAAAATCAACAGAAGTCTTACTTCTGTCTTCAAAGAGAGGAGAGTTGATGCATGTGCCAGTGGTTTCTCACTGGTTGAAGTTTAATGTCTGATTAAATTTATAGTAGGATACCATGGAGAGGAAAAAAAAATAAAAAAAAAAGAGAAAGAAAGGAATAGGAACCATTTTTAGACAGATGGATGAATCCTTGAACTCGGCTTCTATTTATCCCACCTAGATGAGCCACATATACACCTAGTGACTTTTAGTTTTAGATACATATTCTCTGTGTACTACTGTTACAGATTTTAACTTGATTCTCTGAATTCAATAGCAAAAAATAATGGAAAGAATTCATACAGACACAGATGAGCAGGAGTTAGAAAGGGTCTCACAAACATATTTTTTACATGTGTTACCGGGACAATGGATAGAGAACTGAGAATGATTAGTATTGGTCTTAGCTTTGCAAAATAAATCTGCAAAGTGATGATATACAGTTACTGAGTTTTTGGACAAATTTGACATGGCTCTAACTATTTAAGATGCTCTTAGGTTGTTAAAACTGGCTTATTAATTTCCCTTTCGCATACACTTTCTAGGTTAAGTTGGTATGTTCTTGCCCGAATGTAGAAAACTACAGAGAGATATTGAATTACACATTTGTTTAACGGAGACCCTTCTTGGCTGAGCCTGTAATTGAAAGCAACAATAAGAAAGAAGTAGGTGTGAAATTAAAACTGCTGTCCTCCCCAAAAATGGTAATAGAAGATTAAAATAGCACTTGTGGTGAACAAAGCTTTCCAAACTGACTCTCACATGGCTCACTGATACTTGAGAATAAATGTAAGGAGACTGTCTTTTCCTTAAGACTGTAAAATTATCCAGGGATTCAAGAATCCCAAGAAAGAAAAGAATTAATATATCATAGGAAGCTGTAAATGTGATGTGGTAAATCTTTTCCCACAAAACTGAAAAATACACTTTCTACTATCTCATACCATGAAAACTGCAGCTTAGAATTTTGCTCTTCGTAAAGAGACTATCAGGATACTTTGTTTGCTATAGGGATGAAGTCTTTGATGAAGCACAATGATGACCTGCAGGGTCAAATTGTATTAACTCAAAATTCCAGAGTTGAAGGATTTTTATTTGGAGTATTAATGGATAATAAGACCTCTGGATTAAGACAAAGAGACAAAAGACAAAAAAGACAAAGACATTTTGAGGTGGACATTGTAAAACTCTTTTAAAATGATGGTGTTTGCTAATTCAGATTTGTTCACAAAGCCTATTCCAGGCTCCATACATACAGTAAAAGTCTATAAAACAATTTAAAATAAAAAAGGAATGAAGGAGGTTTAAAAAAGTCTATAAATCATCCTCTCTTTTCATTTTTTATCCACTGCAATCTTTCCCACTGAAACAACAGGTCCTAACTTTTCTCATAGGTAACTTTAATCAGCTTTCCAGACAGTCCTGCCAATCAAAATACTGTTTTTAAAGGGAGAGCTTCAACAAACAGATGGGCTTTGCAGCAAGTCTTTAAGGTCACCAAATACTGGCTGTAGTGAAATAAGAAGTAAGATCCCTCATGAAGGACATCTTGTTTCAAGTGGGAAGCAGCTTTCAGTTCAAGTGATCCTGAATGTCATGGTAACGCAAGAAGAAAGCTAGTTCTGGGAAAGAGAAGTATTCTTGTAAATTGGGAGCTGATTTTATAGCTGTCACTCATACCGGCACAGATTGTGCCCTATGGACTCTGGGGCTTCAATGGTCTCTGAAAGAGCATTATCAAGGAATAATTCAATGAAAGAAATTAAGCAAGATGTTCCTCTACCAGAAAAAATCACAGCCTCTGAGATATAGCAGTGGGAATTCAGGTAAAATCTATCATCTGAAACATCCAGGCAATGGCAGGGGACTTATACCCAACTATTTCAGTTGTTAAGAAGGTTGGCCATTCCAGCTTGTTTTCTAGGGCCGAGTCCAGAGACAAGGCAGCCTGGGACCAGTTATTTGGACTATTACTGTATGATAATTGCTAGCACTGAGCTAAATGTAAACTGTCTTCCCTCTAGTGTTTTTTTGCATGGTTATTCAAATAGTTTCAGGAAAGCCCATTTGCAAAAAACTGTGACATATCTGTCTCTGTAAGGATGATATATATTTGCTTCTGTGGAGCGATGACAGGTACCCATGGCAATAAACAGAACATTTCAGAGCTGTGGGGTGAAATTTGCCCTCTGCAGCTGCAGAGGTTGGTCATCCCTGAGCAGAGACCATATCAACACACTAGTAAATTACTCCTTGTAATATATGTATATAAGCATTTATTTTCAAATAAGTTATTGATTTTTCCCTCCTCTCCTACCCATCTAGAAAAGAAATCACATTAAATTTCAAGAGTAACAAGGGCTGAAGAAAAAAAATACGTATATGCATACACCTATGTCTACTTTTACATCTACACACACAATAATCCCACAATCATTTAATTGTTGCTGGAATGCAAAGAAACACTTGAGACTGAAAATTTTTGATAAAAGATATTCACGAATACTACCTGGTAGAATGTTAATCAAGGACACTGGATGAAAAAAAATATAGTGAAAGACTAGATTTACGATCTGACCTGAAAATATCTGGGTTTTTTGTAAATATGTTTCTTCGAACCATAGCATTGCAAATGATTTTGACTAAAGAAGTACGCTTTAGACGAAGAAAAAGAAGAATACTTGAAGGAGATTTATACTATTGGGCTCAGCAGAATTTAGGAATAATTAATAATAATTTATAAAATTCTATATGCTAAATACGTGGTTTGTACATTACGATGCTGATTAACAATGAAGGAAAATTGCAATTAGGAATGAAGGAAAATTAAATGTGGTGAACACATTTAATGAAATTGTAAAGCTAATACGGACACCCCACTTTGCCCTCCAAATGGATACTTAGACCCTCTTTTCTCAATCATTATGAATTGCAGTTTAGTTTTTCTGCTTCGGCTTTCTACCTGTGTGCAAGTTATACACAAAATGAACAGTTGCGCTCTATGGTATCAAGGAAATTTAACTAACTCGTTAATACTGCATGAGAAAAACTGGGTTGCATCTAAACCTTAATCAGCAGCTTTGCAATGCTTATATAAGATCCATTTAGCATAATATCTGACAATATTCCCCACCTTTAAATACAAGAGTGTTCTTTTCATTTCAGTGAAATGCACATGCTTGGAGATAAGCACATACTAAAAAATGCTGCTGAGCAAAGGGTAAGGCTCCCTTAATTTTTATCATTGGGTTTGGCCACCTTATACAGAGCCCATCAAAGTATTTCTATGCATCCGCTGTAATGTATCCACTGTTCCTAATGAAAAGAAAGGGGAAAATATTTGGCTCTTCAATGTTGTTTTACTTCATGTACTGGCGATACATTCAACAGTAGTGAAACATTGAATTAGAGCTGTTCCCAGTGTGATCAGTGTTTGCCTTCCTGTTTAAGAAGCTGCAAAATACTGGGTGCAGACCCTCAGCTAGTGGAAGATGTCATACTTCAGTTACTTCAGCAAAGAAATTACAGTTTACATCATCTGAGGGTCTGCCCTATGGTGCTTGTGCTTTCTCTGTTCTCCTTTAGATTTGATCTTAGCTTCAATGCAGGGGTTGCAGCCGTATTGTTCTGAATATCATGGCATTTGTTAATGAGAGGAACATGTGCACTGAGACTTCTGTTTTGTTTTGTTGATGTTTTCTTACTGAACAGTGCAAGTCATTCTGTATGGAAGCACAAATTTACTCTGTGTATATTTATAATAAAAACTTCTTAGGAAGGAACTATTTCTTTATACCTGTATGCACAGAAACCAAAATGACAGGGGCCTGATCTTTACTAAGTTCTTTATGTACGAATAGGACTATTAAATAAGAACACAAAGGAAGGTATATAAAAGAAGACAGTTATTTATTATGAATTAGCATTTAACCATTTTTACATTTCTGTTAAGTACAGGAAAAAGCTCATGCCTATACAGAGTATGAAGGCCAGTTGTTTGTTTTTAAAAATCTTTCTTATAAACTACAGAACAGGTATAAGTTTCTACATTATTGTTTATAAGACTAGGCTGGAATAATTTCCTCTTCTTTCAGCAGATCACATTTATGAAGAATGATGTTTGATTGCTGGGCTGGCATAAAAATAATAACAAAAGTTCAAGGGGAACCCAGGTTGAAAGATGAGCTCATTTGTTTATTGTTTGTGATTCTTTATTACAGACTTTTCAATGTATGGTCTATATTCCCTTAAGTGAAGAAAAAAAAAAGATAGAAACAAGAGGGGTTTGTGAGTACTGGTATGTAATTATGGATGGATTTTAGGTTTTAGAGTATAACTTGTTTTAAAAAAATTAAATATGTAGTGCATAAGTGAATCTTTTTATTTATACACAGAAATAGCCTTAATTTCAGCTGTTGGCCTAGCAGAACTAGTTGAAATCCTTATACAATATGTTACAGAAGTTGCAATTTCTAAAAAAATTATCCCCAGGTTGAAGTCAAGAAAATTTCATCAAGGCAAATATTTTTTTCCCTTTTTTAAATGAAAGTTTGAGTTGATTCAATCACATAATGGCTTTAACTAAAAGTAATTCCATGAAAGCATAGAAATTTCAACCATTTTGCACTGATTTACAAACTGCAGACATACGTGCATAGTCATAGTAAGTTGCAATTTTTTAAAAAATGCATTTCTATATGGATAATGGAGCTGAGGTTTTCATGTCTCCATTTTTTCTAAATACTGTTTAACTGATTTATATCATTTAAACAGTGGGTCCACCTGTCTCACTTTAGGTGCCTGAATCCAGATTGTATCAATAAGTTCAAAAGAACACCATTGATGTTAATGGAATTGGCAAGGTTCAACAGAGGAAGAAGTTCATCCTTTTGCCATTTGCTGTACTTGTAAAAAAATGTCGAAAAGCAAACACTGAAACACAGTGTTATATTAAGCTCTTCAGTCCAAACACATGACCTGTATAATAGCCACTGATCTCCCAAATGTGCCACCATGGATGAAATTTATTTTTTCTCTACACCTTCCTTTTTTGGTTTTGAGCTCATCATTCACTAAAAATCTTGACACAGCCAATTTCTTTAGAAGCTTGACCTCAGACAAAGTGATATTTTTCCCCCACAGAATTAGACTTTGTCTTTTTCTCCTCCTTGTCTGCTCACCAATTACTTTTACTGTTAAAGTCAGAAATCTTTCTCAGACCTATGTGTGTTAGAGAACAATGACAACAAGGAGGAGGAATCAATTAAGCTGCTTTGTACATGACCACATAAAATGAAGGCTTACATCTTCCTGGTAAAACTCTAATAAGGTGTTTATGCAGATCCTTACCATTGTAACATTTCTGTAATCACAGTTGATAGGTAATAAGAACGTTCAAATTTCTGATTATGGTACAAGTGTAAATTCATTGGCCAATCCCGAAACCAGAGGTGGCTCAGGAAATTATTTCTGAACTAGACATTTTAACCCTTATTGGAAGGAGATAGAAGACCTTTTTAAAGCTCTTTTTAAAAGAAGACTTTTTTAGCTTGTTCCAAAGAAGGAAGACTTGCTGCAGTTTTGATGCCCATTACCATTCTTTCCCTTTCATTTGCCTTCATGCAGCAAAACATAGACTAGACAGAATTTTTAGCTTTTTTGTTATATTCTATAGAATCATTATAAACTTGATCCCTTAAATGTTATCTGGCCTTGATCCAGCAGATGAGCTTAGTAAAAGCGTACTTAACCATGAGCATACTCAAGAAGGTACTTCAATTAAAGCAAAAAATGATGATCCATTTACTTTGATGGAACTCTTTGAGGGTGTATGCATACAGAGTTGATTGTTGGACAGACATCTTACACGTGATGATATTTCCTTTCCAGTTCTATCCCACTACAGATGGTTTACAGCCACCTAAAATGCAGGCTTAATAAGGCAAGAGCTGATGCTTAGCATGATGAGTAAAGATGCTTTGGCTCTTTAAATGTTGCAAAGTTCCCTACCACTGTGGTGGGAATAATTATCACTGTAAAACAGTCAGGAAAAAAGCACTCCTGGAAATAAAAAATGCAAATTGCTGGAATTTATTTCATGAAATGTGATTAAAATATAGTATATGAAATCTGGCATTTTGGGACTGAGAGCTGGGAATAATTAATCTTATTTGTGAATATACGGTAGCATAAACAAACGTGTTTTGTTTTCTGATTTATTTTTTTCCAAAAAGAACATTGAAAAAGATGGTTACTCTGGCATGGATGTTATGGTTTGTGCAATAACAGTCCATAAAAGATGCCTGATCCTCCCAATTCGCTAGCTTCCAGAGCTAGCAAATTTTATCAAATGTTACTGATATTAAATTAATTTGAAAAAACAATGGAATAGACTGGAGTGGTGACTTCACTGGCAAGGCAGGTCTAGACTAATCCCATCTAACTTTATATGCTTATGTACAGCAAGTAAGTTTAGGAGTATTATTATGTTAGGTTTCTTAGCATTCAATAGAGGAGGTTTAATATCTGCAGATTTTATACTGCCAAAGCTTCTGAAGGTTACTATCTCTCACCGCTGATTGCGCTAGAAGGCTAGAATGATTGGATTTGGTTGGGGGTTTTTTTTTGGTTTTTTTTTTTTTGGTTGGTTGGTTTTGTTGCTTTTTTTTTTAAATATAGGTCCTGTAATTAGGCACTTTAACTGTAGGCAGGAAAGTTAGGTGTTAATGAGTAACAGGTGAGACAGGGAGAATATTATCAGAAAAATTTCTGATAGAAATTTTTTTCTGATAGAATTTCTGTCTAGAAAAATTTTACAGAAAAGGGGGGAAATGGTCTTTAGACCTCAAACATATGTGAAATGATCACAGCCAAAGTTATTTTGCTTTCTTTAGTTGTTCTGGGGGTTTGGGTTTGGTTTTATTGTTGCTGTTTTTCACAAGGAAATATGTTATATAGAAAGCATTTAATTATTTATCAGTAGAAAAAATGCACTGGAAAACTTATAAATATTCATTGTTCTCAGCCATTTTTGGCATTAAATAACACCACAATGTTTTAGACCTTTCTTGCTCTGTTTGGTTTTGTTATACTGATCTTGTTATTTAAAAGCATATTTAATGTAAATCACTTTTGCATTGAAAGTAATTTAAAACAATATAATATTACTATAGACATTAATAGTGTCTTTTGTTTTCCAAATAGCAGCATTGAAGTACCATCATAGTGAAGTAGGCGATATCTTTTTTTTTATATTTGTTAGCTGTTTTAATCACTGTTACTATAGCCTTCTTATAGTTGTAAAAACTAAATGCAATTGGTATACTACAATGTAAGAAACAGATTTTATCTTGAAAACAATAAAGGCAACTCTATAAGGATAGCATCAGGAGCAAGGTCTGTTCCTTTTGCAAACTATTTTCAAGATACTCAATTATAGCTGCATGTTTATCATATCTTAATATAATTTGGGGTTTCTTTTTATTGTGAACTAATGTTTTCAGACAGTTGCTGGGTATCACAGCTGCTTCAAAGTAATAAAAAGATAAATACTATTCATTATTAAAATTTCAGCTTGTGAGGAAATACACGAAATCCTTAAAACTGAGCTTTCTCCCACTTTATGAAGGCAATCTGCTTATCAAATGACGAACAATAACATATACACAATTCCCAAATCATATTTAAATCTTTTCCTTCTCTAAGTGCTGGATACTTATGTATGACTTTTGAATTCTCACCTTAAAATATTTCCAAATACTTGCACAGCATAAAATTATAAAGTCTCTTCATATTCTGTAATAGGATAATTCTGAACTCAAAATTACAGAAAACATCACAAATCTAGAGTAAATAAATAAGGATCCAAAACTTCCATAACTAAAGAAATTTTCATGTAGACTCTCAAAGCATTTGAAATAGATTAAATAATTAGTTAAAGCATGATATCACTACCACATAGGTGTATGTAAAGTATTGTCTTGGTTTTATAAATATCAGCACTCAGCTGTCCTGTGAGTTGCTCAAAACGCAGCAATTTAGACAGAATTAGAATCAGTGAACTTAAGAAGTCTGACTTCAGATTCCAGATTCCATTACACTAACTTAGTGTAATGCCCACAGAATGGGCATTCTTTCTGTTTGTTTCCCTTTGATATCACTTCATTAACTAGATTTAATAATTGTTTGGCTCTTTTCTGACAGATTTATCCTCTTTTATCTCAATATTTCCTAGAGACTATGAATTCAACAATGCAAACAGAACAGATGCTCATGGGCACTATTATGAGAATTTTTATGATAGGGATTAAGACAAAATAGATACTGGAAAGAAAAGTAAAGATGTGGAAATGCTCTCACAACTGAGGAGAAAGAAAAGCTCAAAAATCTTAATACTCAAAAATAAAGTGAATAAGAAAGATAATCTCTGTAATGGTGTATTAAAAGAATAAATACACAGAACTATCAGTCAACAAACATCTACCTTCCACAAATTTTATCAACTAAAGATAGTACCAGAATAGTGATAAATGTGAATTTGCATCAACTCACTTTAGCCTCTAAAATATGGATGTCTTTAGCACAGATGTCATTGCATATGGTACCATTTTGTCATTTAAGGACATGAATTCACATTAGAACAGGCACAGAAATAAATAGCATGATCAGTGAAAGAGATGTCTGTCTTAGAAAAGAAAATCAGTGAACTTGTAAAGTTTGGTAAAGTCTAGGGACTACCTATGTGCAACTACAATGGGAGACGGGAGAAAGAAAATCCAAGAAATTGACAACCTATGCATGTTAACAGATGTTAATCTTCATTCCTTTTTATCTTTTGATTGATTACCAGATCCCAGTTGGTCGATCAATACCAATTTTATTTTATTTTAGTTGAAGGTATTTTTTCCACATCATGCAATCTAATTACATTACATAGAATCTAATCTGAATATAAGAAGGAAGAAAGGCAGTATAGGTACAGAAAATTGCCTCTGGGAGTCTATGTGCTGATATCATACACGAAAAGTACTTAAGAAGTTGACTGAGATGAAAAAGTTTTTCAGCTTAACCTGTACTGGCAATATAATTTATCTTTTAAATTTAATGTTATTTTTTCTTGTCAGAGACTAAGAAAAAAAACCTCTCCTATAAATCGCAACACAGATTACATGACAAGTGCATATTTAATGCAATGCAGCCAAGTCTTAACTCACTTGGAGTATGGTTACACATACAGACATTTCTGTTGAGATTGAAGGGACAGGTTATGTGCACGGTACTCACACTGTTAAAGGGATTTCCAATCTGGTTTGCAGATTGTACATTTTTTGAAGTGAGCACCCTGTCTTCATATCTGTCTTCAAAGTAAGAAGATTTTTTTTTATTAAAATTTGTGCATGCACACACAAATGCACATATGCAAATATACACACACATGCCCATATATATACTTTTTACATATGCATGCATTATATTACAACTGTTATCTTATAGCAACAAGCAATTTGTTGTTTTACAGAGGCACGTGGTTCTGCACATACCTTTTCTCTCCATCTTGAGTAAGACATCACATAAAATGCTCGTGACACACAGTAGCTATTGCAGTGGGTGATAGAGCAGCTTCATAGAATAAAACCCAGAAACTGATAAGCAGGCTCCATTAAAATGTGTTTTCACACTAGTATGCAACCAAAATGAAAGTTATCTTTTGCTTTGATGTTACCATTTGTACTGTAACCCTTATTTAGTTGTTTTTATGTATGCAATAATTGATACTTCAATAATAAACTTGTTTATATTCAAAATGTCTTTAATCTTTGTATGGTTCTTTTGGTGTCTTTTTTGAGACTGAAGTGCCTTCTTGGCATATCAGTACTCTGATGTCTTTGCAAGCCTTTCATTGCTAGTGTATTGACATGAATAGCGGTGTTTTCATATCTGCCACCTATCCGGCACTGAGAAACAAATACAGAATTGCTGTCTCCTCTACTCATAATGTTTTGGGCTTTAGTCACACATATATGATTTATATTCATATATGATAATAATCCTCATTAAGTAGAAGGAATGATGTGAGGAAACAGAAAAGTGATATTGCAGTAGGGAAAAAAAATGGAGGAAACAGAAAGAACTACTGCAGTATTTTATAAACGGGAAGAGGAGAAAATACTTAAAAACATGCAAAATAAATAGCATGTGTGTTAGTCCATTATCACTTGCAGAGGAAATGACACCTTCTATTATGGTTTATTCTTTAAAAAAATATGTAAATAGAGGATATTGGTAGTGATTCATTCCCACATTTATTTTATTTGCTAGATTTTATGTCCCATACACTTTCCTGCGAAGAATAAACTTGTTTTGTGCATTTTCCTTCCACTCTAGTGAGAACATGCCATGGGTTGACCCTGACTGGCTGCCAGATGCCCACCCAGCCGCTCTCTCACTCTCCCTCCTCAACAAGACAGGGCAAGAAAATAAGATGAAAAAGCGCATGGGTTGAGATAAGGACAGAAAGACTGAATTCCAATTACCATTGTGGGCAAAACAGACTTTACTTGGGGAAGATTAATTTAATTTATTGCTTAATAATTTTGTAGGACAGTGAGAAACAAAAACAGAACAAAAACTACCTTCACCCTCACCTCCCTTTCTTCCCAGGCTCATCTTCACTCTTAACTCTTCTGTCTCCTCCTCCTCCAAGCACTCTCTGACCTTTCTTAAATATGTTTTCCCCAAGGCACCACCACCTTGTCTGAGGGGCTCAGCTGTGCCCTGCAGTGGGTTGGTTGAAGCTCACTGGAACCGTCTGCGTCCAGTAGCGGCAGCACTGGTCTCTCCTCACAGAGGCTGTCCCTGCAGCCCACCACTACCAATACCTAGATATGAATGGGTGACCAAGGTTGTTATATATATATCTGGCATACATAAGCTGGCCTAAAAACATTACCAAGTTCTTTGAGAATATTCTAGGACGCGTTCACTGCACTGTCAATGGAAGAATCATGTAATTTTTTTGGTTCATTAATCACATAATGCTAGTAATACCCACCAATAGCTAGAATGTCTTGTGCAAACGCTTTGTGAATGTCTTTTTCCTAAATTACACTGGTGGCTATAGCTTTATGAAAATCTCACACCTTTTCTCAAGTAATTTACCTTCTGAAAGCATCTGAAAGACTTTTGGCACAGTGCCCCTCATGCTTTCTCATAGATAGAATAACTTGTTGTATTCTTCTCAGGCAAGTGTGCGATTGACTTTTATAAGAGATTTGTGATTTATGTTTTCCCCATGACATATTGCCACTGCAAACACAAGAACTGTTAGGAGTGCAGACTCCGTTAACTATGGATGGTGTACTTGAGGCATGTTTCCTGCAACTCTGTCTAATAACATTTGTTCAGAGGGAAGTGGAGAAGGCTTTGTGGGTTAATGGAGAACACAACTCTAACATGAATTCAAGGTGACTAATGGATGTGCATTCAGATGCTTAAGTGCTGCTGAAGAAGCCAATCTGAACTGGAAACAAGAAAACTCTATTAGTGACATCTTAGTGACTAGTGACAACAAGAAAAACACTTAGTGTTTTTCCGAGGCTTCAGTGTGATCAGAAATAGAAGGCATAAAAAGAAAGACTGGTTTCTTATTTATGGATGAGTGAATTTGACTGATATTTTGCAAAACATGAGGGACATAGGAAAGAAAATGGAGGCTTCCAGAAGTAGTGAGGGACTTGCATGCCTACTTGGTCCCTGGAATTATTGTGGGCATGTCCTGCTCTAGGCTTAGAACCAGGGGACAGTATCCCCATCAAGTATCTCTTTAAGGACAGAGGAACATATGACTGTGTAGACCGCATGTGTTTCTGAGTTCAACAGTAGAACAAGATGGACCGCAGATGCATTCTGATATTGTACTCAGAAGTGCATCAGATGAAATCTCACCCTGAAAATACTTATTATTTCCCAATGTACACTTAGGCTAGGGAGTCTATGACCAGGGATTAGATAGTACAACAAAGGGGGTCAAAGTGAAAGTTCCAGGCCATCCCGTATGTCATAACTATTAAAAGAAATAAAAATAAAAAGACAGAAAATTAGAAAAAACAGCAGTTACCTTCAAAAGTCTACTTAGCTCTGCAAAACCTGGATTTTTCTCTTCTACAACTTTTCAGCAGAAATGAACAAGATCATTGCCATGTGGATGCACATATAAAAACTTAACCCAACAACACCAAACAAACAGTTTTTCTGCATGGACTACTTCACTACTGATATGGCTTTTCTTTTTCCCTGAAGGAAATGTTTACCATAATTGACATATATCACCTGATTACATATACCTCAAAACCTGACATTCCTCCCGCTTTAATGCATGTTCACATTAATTCCTGAGTGGCTTTCAATTCCCTCTCATAAAAAGAAGAGTGGTTCCAGATATTAAGCTTAAGTAAGGAAGATACCAACCTAAAAAGATTGTTACCTTCCCAGTCTGAGAAATGCTCTAGATAGATAGATAAAGTAACAGATGGGAATAATTGCAGTCTAATGCACACTTTACCAGGGTGAGCATGAGCAAGGACACATGGTGAGAAAGCTGAACACACTGAGCAGCAGTGATTTGTCAGTGGCACTTCTGGAAAGGAATGGGGATAAGCAAAACAAGGTCAGAAAAGCAAGACTGACTGTGGCAGGTCAGAATGTGTGTTTATGCCTCTGGAAGCAGAGTTGACTCACAAAAATCAAATATTATTTATGAAAACATTTTTAATTAGATTATTTTCATGGTAACTGGATGTTTGTATAGCATATTTGCTTAGAGAAAGGTTTTCAAAAAGGAGCTTTTAAAACAACAAAAAAGGAACCAAAATATTAATAAGTCAATGTGAATTCTGAAAAGACAGGAATGTTTTTTTTGTAGAAACTATTTAAATCTTTCTGTCCTGTATCTATGGTCCTTTGCAAATCATAGTAAATAATGTCTTTCATGTGCTCGTTATTTACATGACACTGCCTACAATATGTCCTTAACAAGTTTGCATTGCGTTTATTAATAATACACCTCATACTGCGTCCGTATCTCACACCAAGATAAAGACAATTCTACAACTTATTTTCACAGATTTTAGAACTACATTTACCTTGTTCAGTTTATTGCATACACAGAGTTAGTCTCAAGCCTTCTTTCATCTCTAAGGATGTTTAATACAAGGTTGAATACTTTTTAAACACTATTTGTTCAGGCATGTAAGAGCTTAAAACAAAAAGAAAAAGAAATGCAATCGTTTTGACTTCAGGTTCTTTATCTCTGTATTATTCAGAAGTAAATTTTGATCCAAATCCCACCAAAATCAATGAAAGACTTCCAATATTTTCAACTGACTTTGGGTTAGAATCTAAATGAAGATATTTCAGTGTGCCAAGCATTCAACAGTCTTTTTATATATTTTCTTCTTTTTGTACAGAAAATGTGTTTCTTTCTAATTTAATGTATAAAAAGCAAGGAAAGAGAATGTCCATTAATCTTCAGTGTTGGGGTTTTTTTTCCTTTTATGCTAATATAATGATGCAACCACAATAAGACAATTCAATATACTTGACACATCTGCTATAAAACTATATATCTTACAATGAAACAACTTGGCCTTCAAATGTCTGTTTTCAAGTGTCTTCATGACAAAAAGAGGCATTAGCTTACTGTCAGAGACTGAAGGGCATTTTGGTTTCTATAGTCTCATGTTAGGCGTGTTATGAAAAAGGGAAAACAAAAGCCTCATCTCCATCTCCAGCTTATCTCTAAGTAGTTTTTAAATTTAAGCGATTAGCCAGTATGAGGTAATGGTAGTAATACTTTAGAGTATTTTGCTAAGGAAGATACACTGTTGTAGAGTGAAATGCCCAAAAGTTATTTAAAGAAATACAAAATCTTCTTTCTCTGAACATAGGGGATAAAAAGCCTAGAATCTATGAGAAAAGAAAATGCCACTGCTCTTTCCATTTTTCTTTCTCACAATTTCTAACCCTTTTCCACATAGCTCTAACACTTACTCCAAAAGCTCTGTGTTGAATCATGGAATCATTTTGTTTGGAAACTGTCAGGAAGTTATCCTCAACACGGTCCAGGAACATCCTAAACTGTTTCCTTTCTTCTGTATTTTATTTCCAGCAGACATCTCATAAATTAAAGTCCCCCATGAGAACAAGTGGTAGTGATTGTGAGACTTCTCCCAGCTGCTTATAGAATATTTCGACTGTCTCTTCATCTTGGTTGCGCAATCTATAACAGAGTCCCACCATATCTGTCTTGTTGGCCTTCCCCCTGATTCTTACCCAGAAACATTCAACCTTATCATCACCGATATTAAACTCAAGACCATCAAAACACTCCTTAATATACAGGGCTGCTCCACCACCTCTCATTCCTTGCCTAGCCCTTCTGAAATATCTGAATAATCCAGTTGTGTGAGTCATCCAACCATGTTACCTTGATGGCAACTATATCATAGTTTTCCTGCTGCAGAATGGGTTTCAGCTCCTCCTGTTTATTGCCCATGCTGCTTGCATTGGTGTAGCTGCGCTTCACTTGGGCTATTGACTGTCACGGGCGGAATGATTAACTTCACTCATAAAAGAGAAATAGTGAAATATTTATTAATATAAAACACTGATTTAACAAAGTTAGTAGTGAATGTGACAATGTTTTATGAGATTCGATGGCAAGGTATGCTTGATTATTTACTGCATAGAGGACATGGTCAGACAAGCTGTCAGGGAGATTCTCCTGTTGAGTCACGAGGTTCCTTGCTTTCTAAATTTCTCAGAGAGGAGTCTAGGTGTGGCTGGATCCAATCCTAGTCCCAGACTTGGTCAACGGTTTATGTCTAAGGGATTATATATGAGCAATCAATCCATTATATCAATTAGCTAAGATTTCAAAGTTTATCATGCTATTAGTCACTTACCAAGAATCTGTTGCGACAAGGAATCTCTCAGCCTCGAGGAGTCAAACCTTAAGTGAGCGTTCCCACTCAAGGGGAGATCCTGGCGTGTGGTCCACTGCCGTGCAGGAGAGCTCAAAGAACTCTTGGGCTGTCCACTATTTATAGAGTAAGATAATTGACCTATAGTCACTTTTGCATGGGAACAAAATATCTAGGTCCCCACTCCAGCCAGTGTTTTGGTTATGTTGCCAGCCATCCCCCACAGTTCAAGTGCAACTCATCACAACTCCCACTGATGGTTATGGCTTGAGAAGAGCCGGGGGCAGAGGAAAGGCGGAGAGCACATTGCCACATTGATCTTGCCGTCTTTTGAGGAGCAGAAGCCCTAACTCCTACATGACCATTCTTAGTCACTTCCATGGCTTCTAACACATCAATAACCCTTGCATCCTGCTACAGGATGGATCTCCATCCCCTACCTCCACTGAGACGGCAGACCGAAAGACTTCACTAGCACACCGTCCCTCAAAAACTGATATGCTGCCCCCAAGCTTATCTGTAGTGAGCTTGGTTTTATCCCTTTCCCCCTTCAATTCTAGTTTAATGATCTTCCAATGAACCCTGATAACTCCTGTACAAAGATCCGTTTCCTCCTTTGACACAGGAGTACCCTGTCTGTTGCTAGCAGGCCTGGTGACATGTAAACCGACCCATGATCAAAACCAGTTTCTCCTGAGATGACATACTTAGCACTTTGTAGGGATTTTTCACTACTTAGCTACAGCTTTGTGCTATATTTAGTAAATTGCTAAGCAATCCTTATCAAGCTCTAGACTTATTTCCATTGTTATTCAAAAAACTATTGATTGCTTTGTATTATAATCAAGTCCACAAACATTTGTAATACTGAGAACAAGAGGAAAAAGGTTTTAGGGGTACAGCCTAACTTGTGCTCTGACGACTCCTCTATTCCTATCCCTGCCCTTGGCAAACATGACTGTATGGACCAAAATAATTTCTAGATTTCTAGTCACACCAGTACTTATGAGCATTTCCAGGACAGTCTTGGATAATCTCCTCAAAGTAATGCTTACATGCTCTGCACACTTTCAACTTATACAGAGGGATTACACTCCTCATAAAATAGAGTCATAATTTTTTTCATACAAAGTATGAAAAGTTTTTGGTCAAGACTTGCCTTTCATATCACAGAATCACAGAATGTTTGAGGTTGGAAGGGACCTCTGGAGGTCTTCTAGTCTAATCCCTCTGCTCATGCAGGGCCACCTACACCTAGTTGCCCAGGACCATGTCCAGACAGCTTTCGAATACTTCCAGGGATGAAGATTCCGCAACCTCTCTAGGCAATTTGTGCCAGTGCCCAGTCACTCTCACAGTTAAAAAGTGTTTCCTGATGTTTGGACAGAACCTCCCATGTTTAATTTTGTACCCATTGCCTCTTCTCCTGTCACGAGCACCACTGAGAAGAGCCTGACTAAGCCCTCTTTTCACCTTCCCTTCAGGTATTTATTTACACTGATGAGATCCCCCTGAAGGGGGGGTGGGGTGTGGCCTCACCAGTGCTGAGAACAGGGTGGACAGTCACCTCCCTAATCCTGCTGGCCACACTATTCCTGACACAGGCCAGGATGCTATTGGCCTCCTTGGCAGTCTGGGCACGCTGACAGCTCATACTCAGCTGGCTGCCAACCAACACCCTCAAGTCCTTTTCCACTGGGCATCTTTCGAGCCACTCTTCCACAAGACTGTAGCAGCACATGGGGTTGTTGTGACGCAAGTGCAGGACAAGGCACTTGGCCTTGTTGAACCTTGTACCATTGGCCTCGGACCATTGATCCGGCCTGGCCAGATCCCTCTGCAAAGCCTTCTTACCCTCAAGCACACCAACACTCCTGCCCAACTTGGTGTCATCTGCAAACTTACTGAGGGTGCACTTAATCCCCTCATCCAGATTGTTGATAAAGACATTAAAGAGAACTGGCTCTAGTACTGTGCTCTGCGGAACATCACTTGTGATCAGCCACCAACTGGATTAACTCCATTCACCACAACTCTTTGGGCCCAGCCATCCAGCCAGTTTGTTATCCAGTGAAGAATACACCCATCCAAGCCATGAGCAGACAGTTTGTCCAGGAGAATGTCATGGGGAATGGTGTCAAAGGCTTTACTAAGGCAAATGAGCAATGTAATCCAATAAATTTTCCTTGCATGCTAATTCTCAGAATTCCATACCTCATAACAGATTAACCAGCCATTATTATTAGTAAAGCCAGTTTTATTAGTAAAGATGTAATGTAACTTAGATTTTCTAAGCTTCTTTCTGATGCCTCTAGGACAATGCTTCACTGACTGTAGCCTCCTTGAATTCAGTGCAACTAAAAAAAATTATGACTGGATAAGAATTTGGCTGCAAATGTTTGCAGCAAGACATTTCATATGTGCAGCGTAAACCATGAAAAAACTCCCCTGGGTCAAGGAAACTTGTAGTATGTATCTTGAAGTAGTGCATCGTCTATGCTATTTTCCACTCAAGGCTATGACACATAGTTCACACCCACTATTAATAAGGTTAGGAACACACTTCCATGTTGTTATAAATGCATTTTTTTCTGTATTAAAAAAAAACAAAACATGCTGAGACTAGTAGAGAAAAAGAAAGAAGCTAAAAAATGAGCAGTAAGGGAAAGGGTGGAGTTTTATGTCATTATTCATGTATAATTGCAGTATATGTAACAATAAAATTGTACAAGTTTGGTGTTTCCTTTCCCAAATCAGCAGGAAAAAATGCTTCAATACATCTTGACAGTGCATACTGATGCCAAAATAACCTAAACCAGGATAATATGAAGTCAATTTTCAGTATGAACCAGCGATTATCAACTAATGGGTCCTAAAAACCTTGCAGCAAAACCGGAGATCTCTGCATAAAACAAGTAGCCCATCATAGGCACAACCCCCCCAGATTTAAATATTTCTGATATAGTACAGGAAAATAGAATCAACATATAAATAGCAAATATGTTTCTGGCACATGCAGCTTCATAAACTTAACTACAACTGTAAATATCACATGCAGAAAAAAAACCAAATATTATCTGTAATGGATCTGCAAAACAGTCCCCAGAAGGGAATAAAAAATTGAGCTTTTCCAACAGTTTTGAATTCAGCATCACTGATTCATGCTATCAAAACATTTCCAAATTATTGGTTAGTTTATGAAAAATAGAATCAGCATCTCTTTCTAATTTCAGTTGATGTTAGCAAAGCACTGAACAGAACATGTCCTTCAAAGGTCACTATTTTTCTTTGTCTATGCTGTGAAAAATGCTAAGGGATTGGTACTTATGCGACAGCTAACAAACATAAAAATGAGTTGCTAATTTAACCTTAATTTAACCTGTTACCAATTCAGACACAAAATTATTTTGTATTTGTGATTTATACTTAATTCATGAAACAAATAATTACTTTTGATCACTCCAAATCAAACACAACATTGGAGGTCACAGAGAAAAAGAATAAAGAAAGAAGGGAGAAAGGAAGGGAGGAAGGAAGGTGGGGAGAGGAAGGAAGGGCGGAAAGACAGAAAGACAAAAGGAGGGACAGAGGGAAGGAAGGAGGGAGGGAGGGAAGGAAAGAAAGAAGGAAAGCAGGCTTCTAGTATCTAAACTGTAGAGTTTAGGAGCTTGGGAGCTCCAGCTCCTAAGTCCAACTTTGTCCTGTCTGCAGGTTGAGATGAATTCTCATTCTGAATTTCACTGCGAGAATATTTCAGCAAACAGACAAAGAGAAAAATCTGCACCATCCACTCTCTCAGTACATACAATCCTTTCACCAGGACTTTGGAGCACACTACTTTCCACACATTTTAGAAACAGCTGGAATGGATATCCTACATCTTCACTCTCTGAACTCTAAATTTTCCAATTGTTGACTTTTTCCTTTATCCATTACTGAAATATAATAAACAAAGAAAAAAATTATAGCCTGGATCAACAGTCATGACAGACCAGAGCTGAAACTTCCCATTTTCACAACACCACTCAATTTTCAATTCCCAAGGACTACAAATATTCAAAAAGGTGAGGTGCTATGCAGGTTGCTTTTGACTTTTCTTAGGTTCTTAAAGTTCTACATTTATTCAGACATTCAACAGCTGTACTGTACTTTATAACAATGCAGCGCTACATAAACACCGCAGCGGACCTGATCTGGATGAGTTAGCAATATCGTATTATGCCCTCTAGGTGTCTTTGGAAAGTCTTAGTTAAAAACCCCCACATATTAGTTATTGTTGATATGAAATAGACACACCAAAGGGACTTTCCAAAAGGCTGAAGATTTTGCAGGGATTCAGCCTCCTATTAGTGGGAACCCTATAGGAATTCAGCCAATACTCTACTGGCTGAACATTGAAGATTTTGGAGCTAGAGGGACTGAGTATGAAGATGTGCCTGTTCTTCTGCAGTACCCAACACAGCTGATCAGGTTTCCAAAAAGGTAAGAGGAAACACAGTATGTACTGTTAAAAACTTGATTGCAATTTCTTTTTTTATCTATTCAGCTGTACATCTTATCTTTCTGTTTTCTGCAGTGTGACCTAGGATAGAGATCACACTGTTGCCTGGTCTGTCACAGGACTGCAAAATGTATGCACAATCTTGCCAGTTTATCTATAATTCACCTTGGATATTTGAGATCTTTTATAGTTTAAATCATAAACAAAGTATCAAATGAAATAAGAAAAAAATGCAACTGTGGTAACCCCCCTATATATAAATTAAATTGTTTACAGTACATCAAAATATATGTGCTGATTGTTAATAGAGAGCAACAAATAGAAGTTGTAATTGTGTTTCTTGAGCATTGGCTTTCTAAATAGTGACTATTATAGACATGACTCATTACATGGGATTTCCAAACTGATCACTGTATTCATGTTGAGAATTACCACATGAAATAGACAGCAACATTACTTCATGGTAAGAGGCTGGATGTTGCTGGTGAATGTGCAGAACTTTGCTACATTTTATTCTATCATCAGCTTCACCTGGTTTCTGTTTTTCTAAATGGAAGCTCAGACACAGTTTTTGGGATAAGATTTGCAGGTGCGTCAACTGTAAGTGTACAGTCATCAGGTTTGTAGCTTTGACAGATGCTAGTTCTGCCATTGGCTCTGTTAATGCTACCATATGACTGCTGATTACTGAGTGAAGAGCCTGTGCAATTCATGTCTTGTTGGGCTGAGAACTTTAGCTCCCTCTCTCATTGTTTTGTTTTTTTTTTTTTTCTCCTTGCTCAGACAATCACGAAAGGAAGTTCAAGAAAAGCAGAATAAGGTTTAGAAAATGCTTTAATAAACATTCAGGGGCTTTGGGTAATAAGCATTTCAGTGAGAAGTGTGAGAAACTTGCCTTTAGGTTTCACCATACAAACCACCTGGCATAGCATATTATTTTATAGTTTAAGTTTTCACTAAATCTCTCAAAATATTAAAGGTGTTACATATGTATTAAAATGCAACACTGTGAAATAAGGAACATTCTGAATGTATTATCTCATTTTCTACAGTAATCAAATGTAATAACATTGTAATGTAAGCAAAAAGTTACTTTTCAGAACTGTGGAATATTGTCATGAAGGTATGTGTACAACTATTATGACATGAATTCTGGATAATAAAATAAGTATTCTAAGCTTTTTTCAGAGCCAGGGATGAAGCTGACAGATTTCTAAAGTGAAATTCTGGTCCACTAGTAAGAATTTCATATCTGATATAGAATCATAGATCATAGAATCACAGAATGGTTTGAGTTGGAAGGGACCTTAAAGATCACTAGTTCCAACCCCGTTGCCATGGCCAGGGACACCTCCCACTAGACCAGGCTGCTCAAAGCCCCATCCAGCCTGGCCTTGAACACCTCCAGGGATGGGGCATCTACAGCTTCCCTGGGCAACCTTTTCCAGTGTCTCATCACCCTCATTGTAAAGAATTTCTTCCTAATATCTAATCTAAATCTACCCTCTTTCAGTTTAAAACCATTACTCCTCATCCTATCACTACACTCATTGATAAAAAGTCCCTCCCCATCTTTCCTGTAGGGCCCCTTTAGGTACTGTAAGGCTGCTATAAGGTCTCCCTGGAGCCTTTTCTTTTCCAGGCCGAACAACCTCAACTATGTCAGTTTTGTTTTCTTTTTACAACAGGTGACTTAATAGAAATTTCACAGTCTGTTGGTTTTGTCCTCTTTCTGCTTTGGAAAATTGCCTATGAGCAGGCTGTTGTGAACTAAATTCGTATAGATACGAAATCTTCGGGAAAGTCTTACTCCTAAAACTGCAGTAGAGAAAGAAGAGGAAGTACATGCAATGATAAGAACGAGATGGTCAATGTTTTTACTTTAATGTGCAGTGAAAAATTTTGAGAAGTGGTGATTTGGTCTCAGTCCAGACCAGGAGTTTGGGACGGACTGGAAAATGATTTTCTTTCCAGCTTCATATTCAACAGACCCATATACCATGGGATACAGTAGTTCAAAGCAAAAGAAATTTGTCTCTATTTTATGGTCTCTTTATGTTATTGAAGTTTTTCACTTAATGCAGTGAATCAAAAATCAAGATTATCTGTGTGCAGACCGGAAAGAAAAGGATTACTATGGAAGGAGCGGTAAAGGTAACTGCAAACTGGACATGATTCACTAGGCTGAATCTGCTCAGGATAATCACAGTCATTTGGCATGTGCACACACACACACAGAGTATTTTATTTTGATGAATTTTAAATCATATTTTCAGCAGTGATCAACAGCATTTCTGTGTTTGGAGGAAGAGAAGCAATCTCCAAAGAAATGAGGCTATGACCCTCTCTAAGGTGCTTGGGTCATTTGCTGTTTACAGCAAGGCACAGTACAGATTTAGTCTTTGCTGCTGAGGGACAGAACGATAGTGTACCACCACTGAGGCTGCTGACTGCACAGTAGTAGTTATTCCTGCTTATTGGCATCATGCTGCTTTTCTAGATCCCCAGATAACCAATTGCTAAATTGTGCATAAACTTCCTAAGTTATTTTATAACTCAATATGAAAACACCTATGCACATAACTATGCAATACCGATTAAACCTTGACAGAAACACATTATAGACACAGTCACTGTCGCAACCCCTAAAATTGCATCCTTTCCCCACCAACCCCACCTTCCTTTTGCCCAACTCCATTTACAGCTTCATAACCATATAAAAATGCTGCCTATATTTAGAGCTAGTTTTGTATTCCTCCCTTGTGAGCTTTTAGAAATGTTTTAGTCTCCCCATATGATGCCTGGCAGGAAAGTACTGCCTAGCATTTTCTGGGTTGGTTTGAAGCAGACATGTCAGCCTTATATATTCACAGTATTTCAATGTGGCTGTGCTGTGGGAGGGGTTACTTTTCTACTACACGCCACAGCAAGAACTACTGGCACAGGCGCAACCAGAAGAATATCAGTTTCTATGGTCATTTTTAAGGGCAGGAAGGAAATATTGTAAATGATTTATATCTTGTAATAAAAACGTAAACCTGCTGCTTCAAAGGTAATTAGAACTATGAACAAAGTAAAAACAATCCTTTACAACAAAAAAAAAGATTTCTCAAGATAAAAACAAATCATTTTACTCAAATTTCTCCAGGTGTTAACACCCCAACAACAGCTGCTGACTTCATAGCTGTTTAGTCACCCTCATGTCCTCCAGAAAGACAGAAGCATAGGATTCTGTCTTCTTTTCTGTTTGTATTTAGTACTTGATAAAAAAAAAAAAAACAAAACCAAAACCAAAAAAAACCTAAAAAGGTCTGCTTTTGTGATTGGCATTGTGTTTGGCTTTGTACAGTCCTAACATAGTAATCCTCAGTGAAATTTTCCCTTATTGATTGTTCCAAGATATTTTGCTTGTTGCACATTAACAAGCCAGATTATCTAGTTACCTGATAAATTAATAACAAAGTTCTCAATGTACACAATTGTTTAACAAGCTTGCCTACCCACTTTTTATAGAAATTAATCCCAGGTTACATAGCACAAGCACAGTGGCTATGCCTAATATCATCTTTGCTCACACTATTTAAAACCCCACATTTCCCCTAGTTAAAAGGTTTTGAAATTCATTGAAGGTTTGTTTTGGGGTTTTGTGGGCTTTTTTTATCATTTTTATTTCCCTCCAGTATTGAAGAGAAGTTAACGACAAATATATTAACTGATTATTCTACAACTTGTTGAGGAAACTATAGTAATTATTCCACCATTCATCCTCATGACTTGCAGAACTGGAATACTGGGGCTGTGCCTCACCTCCTGTTTAATGTACTGTAGTTTATTAACTGATCTAGATGACTTAAATTAAGATTTACACTGCAGATTTTTTCTGTGTACTTGGAGAACCTTAGACATATTTATTGACAAATTTGTTAAACAACAAGAAAAAAAATTGGCCTACGATTTATTTAGCAATGAGTCAAGAAGTGGAAAATAGGACTAACAAGTCAAAATTAAAATGGAGAACGAAATTAAAGGTATGATGTAAAGACTTTACTATAATTAAGAGAGAGGAAACAAAACTTTTAATTTTGTTTAGTGGTAATGAAACAGATTTAGGTAGCACAAAAATCTGATGTTCTGCCAGAAGTTACAGAAGAGATGAAACTCTGTGGTTGTCCACCATTAATGATCTTTTTTTTAATTGTTTATTAGCATGCACTTACGCAATATTGTACAAGCTTATAATAAGATATCTTTTACACCAAAGAACTTATTGTCTAAAGTTGATCTTGTGGTCTGCAGAAGAGTCTGAGCAAAGGGACATGCTCAGCACAAGGGACAGTCTGTCTCCTCAAAAAGAGAGACAATGGTAGAGTCCATCTTGCTTCATATCCAAATGTAAATTTGATCAGTTTCATGGGAGTTTTCAGAGAAAAGTGCTGCTCTACTTTGTGCACTACCTTATGAACTCTATGCAATTTTGAGAAGTCTTAAGAAAAAGGAGTGCAAAATTATTTGTCAAGAATAAAAATTGGAAGATATTGAGAGGCATCTATTTTAGTAAGGATTAGCAGAAAAAGCATAACTGCTGATTGTCAACTGAAAGTAAAGTTTCTGAAACTATTTATACCTATAACTGAGGAGGATTCCTGGGAATTGGCATCCACAAGGCAACACTAGCAAAATATAGATCAGGGATGTATGTGAGCCATGCATATGAAGTAATAAATTTCACTTTGGAGAGAGGAAAACAACGGAAGAAAGTACAAATGCCTCATTTACTGATAGAGTGTGATGATATAACTGTATAATAGCTTGTAAATAATGAAATAATAAACAAAAAAAAAAGAGTAATTGTAAATTTTGAAGGATGCAAATGAACTATAAACTTGTGGTAACAAAAACTGAGTCCATTAAGGATTTTAAGAAAACATCAAATTAGAGCCAGTTGCATTTTTTCCCAACACTTCTATTTTCTACCGCGAACACTGATCCAGTATGCCTTTATACGGATTGTTAGTTGAAAATTTTGACGTGCTCAAGTCTGATAGACATAAGCATTTGTTTTCAAAAAGATTGAGACTTATTTTAATGCAGTAGTACTGTTTCAACTTTATTTTTACTTACTTCTAGGAGGAAGAATGCAGTAACAAAGAGCTTGCCCATCACCATTTTTAGGGAGCACACTCTTAACTGGTGTAACAACCAGTTCACTAGCTAGGATTTGTCTGCTTCTCTGGGAAGTCTTGTGGGAGCAGAACAGACTAGAGTTGGATGACTTCTTTCTTTTTGAAGTGTATCACGTACGAAAGGTCCTGGCATTCACAAGGTGAGTAAATCATAATTGGGCACCAAAAGAAAACACTAGAGTCTTTGACTCTTCTACATCCAGGTCTTTGGCTGCCTCAAGGGAGAGACTGCTACCCCATCCCAATCATAGGCCTGGACTTGGCAGTGGCCCCATCTGAGGGCTTTGTGTGAGGCACTGAGTTGCCAGGTGAATCACAAAATGGTTGAGCTTGGAAGGTACTTCTGGAGGCAATGCAGTCCAACCCCCCCGCTCAAACAGGATTACCTAGAGCCAGTTGCCCAGGACCGTGTGCATAAGGAGGTGGAGAAGGGAAGGAGCTATGAGAGGAGGTGTCCAGGCTGTGTAACTTCAGAGACTTAGAGCAGGACACCTGCAGAAACTGCAGAGAGACTGCAGGCAGAGGCAAAAAAACCCCACATATCTCAGAGGAGGGAAAAGCCAGAGGCTGCCTTCAGGCAGGGGAGAACAGGGACTCCAGTCACAGCAGAGACTGGAGAAGAAAGGACTTAAGGGGGGAAGGTGTAAGGAGGAAATGTATTCCTTTACTAGAAGAAAGGAAGATTGTACAGAAAATGGAGTCAAAGCCTTGTCAGAGACATAAAGCATAAAGGCAAAAGGCAAAAGACTAGTTGCAACAAGGTAAATCCAAATTGCACATTAGGAAGTTGAATGCTTAACTGCTATGACAACTGTTAAGTGCCAGAACAGAGAAAGTGTGGAACCTACATCCCTGGAGATCTTTAAAACTTGACTGGAGAAGTTGTGAACAGCTTTATTTAAGATTTTATGCTATCATTCCATTAAGCAGAAGCCTGGTTTTAAATGATCACCAGATATTCCTTCCAACCTACATTTTTCTGTGATTTCAGTCCATCCGTAATGACTAAAATGCCAAGCTTTTACAATGTGGGTGCTTTATCTCCAGTCTTCAATCTTTTCCTTTTCTGGAAAATTGTTGTTTCATGCTAGGCTAGGTTCAAAGCTAGCAGTTATCATCCTGTAGGAATGTAAGTGAATTGGCGGCAATATAGTCAAATGGTGAGATTAACCAAAATACTCCTTTAAGTGTCAGTGGTAGACTGTGCGTTATGGATAACCTCTCTTCTACTGCCCAGCATAATCAATCTGTAGACATGCACACTCACAGTTGTCTTCTGGTAAAAGGTATGAACTAGGGGATCCTAAATCCTGTCTCTGTAGTATGCTAAACGATACTTGCATCTCAATAAATTTTGAATTTGAATCAAATTACAGAAAAAGGGTTATCACAAATTACTTCTCAGATGTAATCTCCAAGTTCCTTCTCTTTTTCAATCACAGTAATACTGTATCCCCTACCATTTCCTCACAACATAAATGCTTGTGACCCGATATTTCATCTATGTACTTCATTGCCTCCAGTGCAATTATACCCCTCTAGTCTCTGCTCCAAACAACCAAGATAAGAGGCCAGGTTAATTTAAACTCGTCTTTGGTGTAATTTATGGTTTGAACTTGGTCTTGACATTTATTCTCCCTTCTCTCCCTTTTTTGACAAACTGTATTCAAGCTGTGTCCATAAAAGAAAAACTGATGAAAATACTCTTTGGTCATTACCCAAATTTCAATTTTCCAGTCCTTTAATGAAGTGCTAGGCAGTTGTGACTGTTACATACACATGCTTCTTTTGAGGATTACACATTTTACTAATGACTTTAAGATGACTGTTTAGCAATGTATTAATAACTAATTATGAACATAAATATGCCAAATTGATTTTTAAAAACACTTTTGAATGTGGATAAATTGACTAGATTGTCCAGAGATTTGAAATGAATGGATAAAATCTAGGATTTTAAATAATTAAAAAAACCGAGCAAAACAAAACACTGGGATTCTTCCATACTTGAAAGTCTCTTTCAATTTAATGCAAAATTTCCACATAATATTAAGAATGCTCTGAGTACATATACAGTTGAATGTATTTAAAAATTAGTGAAACAAAGATTTTCCCAGGAAAAAAAAAATTACTTAGTCTATCCGAGAACTTTTTCTGTAGTTATTAACACTTTTAGTCTCATTATGAATTGGCAGAATTGTTACCAAACAGGACGTAATCTCCTGACAATGTTACGACAAAAAAAGTCATTTTCTCATGACAACGCTTCCATATTTAGAAAAAAACTAAAACAGAGCTCTTTAACCATCTGATGACATGAAACTTCTCACTGCAGAATCAGGAGTATACACCTGAGCATTATTCTTTGGTTAGGTGCAGATTATGCCACCATGATGCAAAAGAAATGCATACCTGATCATTTTAAATGGCGAGTGTAGCGGGTTTGGCTGGCATGGAGTTACCTTTCTTCATAGCAGCCCATATGGTGCTGGGTTTTAGGTTTGTGGCCAAAACAGTGTTGATAGAAATGTTTTGACTTTTACTGAGCAGCGCTTATGCAACAACAAGGCCTTCTCTTTTTCCTACTCTGCCCAGTCAGTGAGTAGGCTAAGGCTGCACAAGAGTTGGGAAGGGGCACAGCTGGGACAGCTCACCCAAAGTCACCAAAGGGATATTCCATACCATGTACCTTCATGCTCAGCAGTAAAACTGTGGGGGAATTTTTCCAAGCTAGCCATTGCTGAGAGACTGGCTGGACATCGGTCTGCTGGTGGTGAATGATTACTTTTGCATCACTTGTTTGTTTTCTTCTTTATTTCCCTTCACTTTTTAAACTGCTTTTATCTTGACCCATGAGTTTTCTCACTTTTGCCATTCTGATTCTCTCCCCTATCCCACTCGGGCGATAGCGAGTGAGCAACGGGGTAAGGGCTTTTCTGCCAACCACAGAAAATGAAGGGTACATGGTAACCTAGCTATGTTATTTTTTATGTAAAATAATCTGTAGAAATGGACTGTGTTTAATTAAATTATGTAGCTGAGTAACCAAGGGTGGGATAGAATAATTTATGAACAAAATAATAAGATTTGGCTATACTGAAAAGTGAATATTGCTGACCAGCTTTGGATAAACCACTGCTCTTCAGTGAGGGAAAGTTTTCAATAAGAAATTACTTTGTTAGGTTTGGTTGTCATTTTTAGAGGTACCACATGAAATCCCATTTTTTTCCAGTTGATCATGTTTACGGGTGTTGCATAAAATAAATTTGCTTTGATTATCCCAACCATTTTGATGCTGGTAAGAAACAGAGCACAGTGTTGGTGTCAAACCTGACTGACTTCTTTTGTAAACTGTTGAAACTGATGAAGTGTTTGGAGCTAGCAAGGGTATAAACATAACCTATTAAATGTATCAATTTTCAGTTGCTGACAGGTTGTTTCTAATGACTGATCATAGTTTTATGGTCTTCCTTGGACTTATTTAAGATTAGTTGGTTTTGTTGTTATTGGATTTTTTTTCTTTTAAAGCTAGGAAATGGTGTCTGATACTGAGATGAATTCCACTAAGATTAAAAATCACTGTTAACACCTACGGAGGCAACTGAATGTTATGGTGCGATGAAAGAATTACCACTACACTTTGGTTTTGTTGTTATTAGTAGATGCACCTTGAAGCCTGACAGCATTATGCTTGTTTTATAATTTCTAATGTTTTATTAGACAGATTTTTTCATAACGTTTGAAGATAGTCAACTTGGGGTGATGCAAAGATCTCAGATGGAATCATAATGAAATATAAGTAAATATATAATTAAATCATGCTTCCATTTGAAGAAAAGCATGTAATGCATAAACGACCCCAACGAGCCACATTTTTTATGCATTTGAGTGGAATATTTTCCAGAAGTTTTTTTTTTTTAGTTTTTGATCTGCAAGTATATCCTGTGCTATATAAAAAAGTGTATAGTTAGAGATGCAGTCAGGTTACCAAAATATTTCTAAAATCAACAGCTCGGAGGCAGGGGAGTATCAAACATAGTTTATTGGGGGAAAACATAGATAAATTAATGAAATTATTTATTTTACATAAAACTAAACATCACCTATCAAGTACATTTATACCATGCTAACCTGGCATGAACAAATCAATTGCCTGTGGTGAGATTTATAAGAGATGTGTTTATCTTTGGAAAAAACTTGCCTTCCATTCCAGCTCTGAGCTGTGGTGTAGAATGGAATGAGATAAACAAGTAGTAGGCAAAAGAGAAAGTATAGGTGAGATGGTCTATTTCAGATAAATATGAAAATAATTAAAATAGAAGCCACCTGATATAGGAGTGGAGAAAATTGGTTTTGGTTGTTTGTTTTTTCTTGTTATCACACACCACCTGGGGAATAGAACTAGGTGAAAATATTTCAAATGTTTTTAGAAAAAGTGAAAAATTAGAAAAAGAAAAAAAAGAAAGAAAGGAAATCTCCTAAACCCAGAAGTCAGAAATCAGGCTTTAATTTTTATCAAATGACAGCTAAAAAATAATTTACAATTAAAATATATATGAATATTTTCTTATAGGGAGCTTGGGATGATGAAAAATACTGTGTTGTTTGCAGTGTGATAAATCCCTGCATAAATTTTGAAGAACAAAACATTAAAACAGAAAAAAATAATATTGGGAATTTTTTTTTTTTCTGGGGCAAATGCATAATTTTTTGCTTTACAAAAGACCCTGATCAGGACTTATTCTGTGTTACATAATGTACCCACATTTAAAGCAACTGATTCCCTCCTATTGCAGTTCAGGCTGGGTTGGCCAATGACAAGACAACAGATGCTCTTCCTCAACGCTCACTCCAAGGAGAGGAAGAAGAGAGATGAAAAGATTTATGAGTTTAGAAAAAACTAAGCTACTTTAATGAAATATTAATAACAAAATAAAAATAATGAAATAGGTACTATGTATATATAAAAAAAAACCACATCATGTTCCCAGGAAGATGTCACCAGCAGGTGCTGGGGAAGTTCCAGTCTGGACTCAGCAATGGATCGGAATTAGATTTTGGACCTTGATTCAGGGGCCCAGAAATCAGGATCAAAGGCAGATGAACAGATAGGTTCCTCCTTAGGAATCAGTCATTGAAGAAAGAGAGCCATTGAAGAAGAGAGCTGACCTTTTGATCCCTCAGCTTTTATACTGAGCATGCTAAATGGGATGGAATACCCTACCGCTCAGTTTTGGGTCACCTGACCTGTCCACGCCTCCCCACGGGTGTGACCCCTCCACAGTGTAAACAACCAAGTCAGCTGGCGCTGGTTGCCACTGCAACAAGTATAAGCAAGAGCCTCTCACATTGAACAGAAAGTTGGCTCTGCTTCACCTCAAACCAGGACACCTCCCCTCCTCTTAGCTGGTCATCTATGTACACAAGATCAATGACTGGTTCTGACAAGTGGGGGAACATGGGACTACAGCGAGACAGTTTTGATTAATGGAGTGAGCAGAATAAGAAAGCAACAGAATGTTTCTGGAATAATTCCCATGGTATTTTGACAAAGATTGTTGAGCAGCTTATGCATTTATATATCATTATGGGTAACTGCTAAATAATAGAGAAGCCACCTTATGCAAAAAGGAGAGTTTCTAACCACAGAGTAAGGCACCCTTAATTTGCATCTAACTGAAAAGCAAGACTGGAGTGAAAAATGGAAAACTCTAAGAAGAGATAGAATCATTGACCATAAGCAACTTCATTTAAGTCTAGTGAGGAATGCAAGGGTTCACTGAGTTTAGTGTTAAAACAGTTCTGGATTCTTATTTATCTGAAGATCAGTGGACAATGACACAGAAGCTTAGAAAACCTTGTCAGGTCTATAAACGTTTTACAACTTACTCCCATTTTAAGATCTCTGGCAGTTTAAATTTTTGTATGAATGGTATTTAAATTCCTTGTTTTCCAGAAGGAAAATGTGTGTGAATTTGGAATATGAACTAGAACTAGAAAAACTAGACTAGAACTAGAATAATTGAACTAGATGCCAAGAAGGCACCTAAAATAACTTCAGCATCTATAATTTTTTCTTAAAAATAATTCAGTCTTTGATATCAGAAATTGGACTTCTGGGAACTAATAGGCAGCCCTTACTGGTAAGAAGTTTTGATTTGGTCACTCTGGTATGAGAATCTCTACAGTCTCAGTTACTTTGCTTCAAGAAGCATTCCAGAAGCAAGACTTTAACGAGCTGCAATAAAAGGCCATGTCAAAGGGACAATGGGCATAGCATTATAATGCTTTGAAGTCATGTAAATATGTACAAGTCTATTTATCTACATTTACTGTTGTTCCAACACAAGGGGAAAAAAAAGTCCACTGAAGTTTAAGGGACAACTCTTTATTTTTATATTTTGGTATCTGCATTTTTTGAAAATCTGCATTTAGATGTTCTCAGGATAACTAGTCCCACAATTTTCCCCTTATATGTATCTTCCACATAGTTAGAGGGAGAGAAGAAGCTTTTAAAAGTACAAATTTGTGAGTATAAAATTAGAGGAATTTTATTCTCCAAAACAGTTTCAAATTTTAAATAGGAAATTTTAAGCTAGAGAAGTCTTCAAAATCTCTCAACATGAAAGGGGTTTTAGTTATCTTACTGAACAGCAACACTCAGTCACTATTGAATGCGATTTTTCAATGACGTAAATAATCCCAACAAAGAGGAAGTCAGGCAAAAATACCAGGAGCATTTGCATGGATGAACAAGGAGCTCTTGGACAAACTCAACCACAAAAAGGAAGCCTACAGAGCATGGAAGCAAGGACAGGTAGCCTGGGAGGAATGCAAAGAAATTGTCTGGGCAGCCAGGGATCAGGTTAGGAAAGCTAAAGCCTTGATAGAATCAAATCTGGCCAGGGACTTCAAGGGCAATAAGAAAAGCTTCTATAGGTGTGTCAGTGGTAAAAGGAAGACTAGGGAAAGTGTGGGCCCTCTCTGGAAGAAAACAGGAGACCTAGTTACCTGGGTGTGGAATTTAGATAATGAGGTGAAGTCTCTGTGTTCAAAGAGCAATTAAGACTGGCTTTGCTATCTCTTGTGCAGCCCAGGGGAGTGAAGACTTGTCTGGCTATCACAGGAGATATTAATAATGAAGATGTCTTGTGGAAAGAGGATAGCCCTACTTTTCGTCAGCAAAGACTGTAAAATCAAGATAACATGAACTTGTGTAGTTCTTTGTTTCTATCATGCCCAATAATTGACCTTTGCCTCTTTACCTGTGAAATGCATATTAAAGTTGACACCCCTGTATATGCTAATGAAGATTATAGAGATCATGCTAAACATATATGACTACAGCAATTGCCTCTCCACCCAAATCATACTACACATCACCTAGGGGATGGAAACCTCGTAATTTTGGGGATAGAAAGATGGAAAAAATGACTGTTAAATTGGGAGAGAAGAAACTTGATACCTGACGGACCAGTCGATGGGTTGCATTCTCTTCCTCCACCCAAGGCAGGGACGCCTTTCTGGGTAAGTGCTGCGCCTTTCACTCACTGGTGAATGTTACTGCTGGCATTTTGTATTATCATTATTTTTTTTACTAACAATATTAACCTTATTTAATTAGCGCTATTGTAGTTAGTGAATTTATCAACAGCAATCTCGAATCTGTTTCTGTTGCTCTCAATAAAATAACTAATTTAGATTATTTGTGAATCTGACTCAGTGAAAGTCCTTTGGTGGGACTCTGATAGCAAATCAGTAAAAGTCCTGGGACTCTGACAGACAAATATTGAAAGTACATTCCTCTTAATGTGACACTGGGATATGAAGAAAGCTGAGGTACTAAATGATATTTTTGCCTTGGCCTTCACCGGCAAGGGCTCTAGCCACACCACCCAAGGCACAGGAGGCAAAGGCGGGAACTGGGAGAATGAAGAACCACCCACTGTAGAAGGTCAGGTTTGAGACCCTCTAAAGAACCTGACAGTGTACAAATCCATAGGACCCAATGAAATGTGTCTGTGTATCTTAGAGGAACTGGCAAATAAAGTTGCCAAGCCGCTATCCATCGTATTTGAGAAGTCATGGCAGTCTGGTGAAGTTCACGCTGAATGGAAAAGGGGAAACATAACTCCCATTTTATAAGGGCAAAAAAGGAAGACCCAGTAAACTACAGTCCAGTCAGTCTCACTCTGTGCCCAGCAAGAACGTGGAGCAGATCCTCCTGGAAAATATGCTAAGGCAAATGGAAAATAAGGCGATTGGTGACAGCTAACATGGCTTCACTAAGAGCAAATTGTGCCTGGCAAATTTGGTGTCCTTCTATGATGGCATTATAGCATCAGTGGTTAAGGGAAGAGCAACTGACATTATCTGCCTGGACTTGTGCAAAGTATTTGACACTGTCTGCACAACATCCTTGTCTCTAAATTGGAGAGACATGGATTTGATGGATGAACCATTCGTTGAATTGGCTGGATGGTTGAACTCAAAGAGTTGCAGTCAATGGCTTGATGTCCAACTGGAGACCTCACAGGTCAGTAATGGGACCAGGGCTGTTTAACATCTTTGTTGGTGTCACAGACAGTGGGATTGAGTGCACCCTCAACATGTATGCTGATGACACCAAGCTGTGTGGAGAGGTAGACATGCTGGAGGGAAGGGATGCGATCCAGAGGGACCTGGACAAGCTGGAGAGGTGGGCCTGTGCAAACCTCATGAAGTTCAACAGGGCCAAGTGCAAGGTCCTGCACCTGGGTTGCAGCAATCCCAAGCACAAATACCGGCTGGGTGGAGAATGGATTGAAAGAAGCCCTGAGGAGAAGGACTTGGGAGTGTTGGTGGATGAGAAGCTCAACATGAGCCAGCAATGTGCGCTTGCAGCCCAGAAAGCAAACTTTATCTGGGTCTGCATCAAAAGAAGCATGGCCAGCAGGTTGAGGGAGGTGATTCTGCCCCTTTACTCTGCTCTCATGAGACTCCACCTGGAGTACTGCGTCCAGGTCTGGAGCCCCAACATAAAGAGGACACGGACCTGTTGGCGTGAGTCCAAAGGAGGACCACGCAGGTGATCAGAGAGCTGGAACATCTCTCCTATGAAGACAGGCCAAGACAGTTGGCATTGTTCAGCCTGGAAAAGAAAAGGCTCCGGGGAGACCTTATTGTGGCCTTCCAGTACCTAAAAGGTGCCTACAGGAAAGTTGGGGAGGGACTCTTTATCAGGGAGTGTAGTGATAGGATGAGAGGTAATGTTTTTAAACTGGAAAAGGGTAGATTTAGATTAGGTATCAGAAACAAATTCTTTACTGTGAGGGTGGCGAGGCGCTGGAACAGGTGTCCCTGCCCATGGCAGGGGGCTTGGAACTAGATGATCTTTAAGGTCCCTTCCAACCCAAACCATTCTAGGATCCTATGATTCTGTAATTGATTAATTAATCAATCCCTTCGTTATTGATCCAGAAACCATTGAAGTCTCATGAAGAAATTCCTTTTGCTTTAATCAGACTATATCAAACTCCACATGAAACAAGTCAAACAAAAAGATATTGAGTCATCTAACATTTACAGAAAGTGTATAAGGACAATAAAATAGAAAAGCTTAGTAAAGAGAAGAATACTGTTTCTGTCAAAAGGAGGTTCAGTTTTTAGGAAAAGAATAAGTAAAAATTAAGTAAGAAAGTTGCAAAATTTGTGCATGATAAATGGATAAGATACTTAAATTCAAGAAACAAACATATGAAGACTTCTACTAATCCTGCTGGTTACAAAGGTAAAATGTACAATCCTTCTTCCTCTTGAAGTCATTGATAGAATGTGGAAATTTGCTCTTTGGATAAAAGCAGAGCTCCTGTTACACAAAGACTTTTATTCTTATAAGACATTTCAGAGACATGCAGGACTTATAAAAACCTGGCCACTTTGTGATGTACTACAAGGGGACTGAACATGTCAGATTTAGAAGCTGCTTCCGTAAGGTGAAGTTCCCTATTGCCAGAGAGATACAAGCCGTATGCATTGCAGTAATCAGTCCCAGCAGACATTACATTGCTGGCAGCACAGAGCAGAAGCAGCAAAGACAATGATGTAGAAATACAAAGTATCAAGATGAACAGAATGAGGAAATAAATAACAAAACCAAAACCAAAACCAAACCTGAATGTTTTTAACTATCTTTTAATGATCAGTGTCCTTGTGATGAGATCTAAGTGTGTGGCTCAGTCAGGGCTACCCCATGACTAACAGACACAGTTACAGGTGTCTACCAGGATTCTCCATGTTGATTGAATATCACACCCTTTTCCTACAGGAGGAAATAAAGGTAAAAGGGAAACTGCAAATTACCCAAGAAATTTGCAAGAAGGAAAATCTGGAATCTGATCAAATGCATTTTATCAGTCTTCCTTGCTGCATTCTTCTCTGAGGATGATTACACAGTGAAGAAAAGAATGTAACTGGAAAGTTTGCCACTCCTGTTTTCAGGTTTTAGAATATATTTGTTTATTTTCTTGGCATTCTAATGTTCATATAAGTGTAAGCCTGATGCTTCAGAAATTTCTCTGATTGCTGAAAATATCTCAATAAAGGCATTATGTTCAAGAGTCTGTCTGACTGTCACATATCTAACCTGGTTGACTACCAGTTATAATGCTTCCCCACCTTCTCTCTCTGCTTTCCCAAATGTTTAATAATTTAAACTATTGATGATTTCATTTAGGCTGGTAATTAACGAGCAACAAGATTTTAAAGTAGCCATGAGGAAAATTCAATGACTGAAAACCAATACTCTATGTAGAAGAAATTAGTGCCATTTTTAAACAATTTTAAGAATTTCCTTAGGCAAAATATTTTGTTTATGAGTTTTTTGGTTTCCTTTAAAATTGACTTATTATAATATTGTTATTATTATTATAAGCAGATCATATTCATAAGGCATCTTTTCTAAAAAGTAATAGAAGACACAACAGAACGGCAATAAGTTCTTGTTTGCAAATGACCCTTCTTTATCTCTTCCATGTTCTTCGAAATGTAGGGCTACAAAGACAGAGTATCTTAACTTCTTTACTTGTAATTGTGTGAGAGAAATAGAGGATTCAGTGTTCTAAGTCTTCTGCTGAATGAGTCTTATGATTCTATTACTCTGTGTCGCCTACCATGGGACCAAAGCCTGTTTTAAAACCACAATTTGTGTCTGTTGTACATGGTTTTTTGGACAAATTCCACCTTAATTATGAGTATGTAAATTTTAAATTTGTAAAAATTTGTAAAAAAATTCCACATGAAATATTTTTCTGGAAGATAATAGTCATGTTAGCCGTAATGTACAGACGGAATGAATTACACAAAAAAACCCGAACAACCTTGAAATATATTTACTCTTCCAGCTGCAAAGTTTAATATTCTTTGTGGTGACTGACCACTTAAGATGGTGTGCTTCAAAGAAAAAAAAAACAGGATTAAAAAAAATAAATTTTGGTATCTTCAGAGTTTCTTCTACTATTTCCAGGTACCTAAAATTTTCAAATAAATTGAGATATCTGCATATTATTATTGCTTCAACTATATTAGGATAAAAAATTCCACAAAGTAACTGGACAGGGAAGATTGCTGTCTTCTAGAATTTCCTTTCTAGAAGAATAATCAAATAAAAAAAAACATTTGCTGCAGTGGTATCATGGTGGAATTAAAGTTTTCATAGATAGATAAAAATGGAGCAGAAGTAACTGAGATATCAATATATGCCACATCAAAAGAGTAGAATATCATTGTTTGGGTTGTTCAGTTGGTAGCTAACTACTACTCCGAGTCAAAAGACAAAATTTTATGTGGCTTGGTTGAATAATCCAGTCTATAACCTTTATATGCATAGGTTTCTGTAAAATATATAACTAAACCAAAAATTAGAACAGGAACAGGGATTAAGCTAATTTGGACCTGGAAGTCTGTCAAGGCCTCATCCAAAACCCTTCTAAATCAATTTATACTGTTTTAGGTGTTTTTTGGATCAGTCCTCTGGGATGATACAGCTAGTAATATTGAGATACTTGAGACGCACTATGCAAAAAGTTGGAAAAGTATATACCCCAAAATTGAGAAAACTCTGTCGTTGATACATAACCCATGCATCATTTTCTGCACTTCATAGATTTTATTTGCTTTCAGTTTAGGCAAGATTCCTGAGAACGGTATTTTGAAGGCTTTTATACTCGTCCAGGGACTGTAGGATGAACTCAGGGTGGAATCTTATTTTCGAACAGGTGGAAGAGCAGAAGGGAAGCCATTGAAAAGAAAGTAACTTAAAGGGCAAATTCTGCTTCTGTGTTTGTGCATGCAAATTAATCCAATGAAGCCTGTATCCAAAGGGCAAACTTGGTCCCAAGCATTGTAAATTTGATTGTCTTAGAGCCTACTTCTTTAGAGAAGATCTAATAACTGCTCATTTTCCACAGACTGGAATTTGTAAGTATATGAATCTTTTTAGAAGTTCCCATATCCAAGCTGACGTCTGTATTTCCACAAAGTAGGTCACGATTTGTAGAGAAAGTCACTAAGCAGACTTTATTCTTAGAAAAAAAGTTTTATATTTGAGTGCAGTAAAGTCTTTAAAAATGAATAAACCACAGAAACAGATGCAATCTTTGGCCACCAGAGCTACCCTTATGTCCCCAGAAGCCCTCTACAACAATTTCTATCGAATACAGTGACACTTCAGATTAATTGCCAGATTCTCCCCTGCTGAACTTAGCCAACAAGCCACTCATGACTCAAGCAGATGTTTCTGCACTTTAGGCAAACTGAAGCATGTTTGTATTCCCCTTGCTCCCCCACCTCCATCAGCTGTGACAAAGGCTTTTAGTGGAGACAACAGAGGAATTTTACTCAAGAGAAATGAGATGCTGGCCCATCATCAGTGCTGCAGACTAGCCTAAGTTTCCATCATCCAGCACATAGGGGAATCTAGGGAGTGGAACACTATAAAAAATATGTGTTAGCTCCATCAGTATAACTATACTGATAATTACTGTATTTAAGGGGCAAAGGGGGGAATAGCATGTTCCTTAGGAAGTTCTCTAGAAAAAAGTATTTGTCTGAGCTCATTTCGCTAAAGATTGTCATAAAGCTAGAGAGGGTAAAAGGTAACTATCTGAGGCAAACTGATTTTCTGTTCCCTGAATGGAGCTAAGCAGAGGTAAAGTGGACGGTGTCAGCTTTTAGCACAGCAGCAAGACAAAACATTGTAAGGGCCAAAGCAGCACAGCAAGAATCCACCTGGATTCTCTTGTGGCCCTCAGGTACCTTGAGGAAGCCTCCCATGGTGGAGAGATCAGACAACTTTCCGGCAGGTGCTCCAGCACATAACACCATACCCCCAGATGGAGACTCCGCATTGCTAGGAACAGCAGCCAGTGCCTGCAGCTGGATCTGTATGCACAACCTCTGCTGTCCCTTTGATCTTCACTTCTGAGCATTAGTACTCTCCTAACTCCCACACACATGCTTTTGCGGTGTCCTTTTATCCTTCAGTTCCTGCTTTTCTTAGAGAGACAGAGAAAATACGACTTGCTAGTCTGCTTTTGCTACATCTCAGTTGCTATTTCAAAATACTTAATCATCCGAATAAAATTGGATTAACAAGAACGGTGGAGTTCTGTGCAATTATGCATAGGCTGATCAGAGCTGCACAGGAATGGTACATTTCTTCCTGAATGTGTCATTTTTTCAGTGACATTCCACTTCCACATAGTTTTTCTTCCCCCCCACGCTTCGCCCCCCCGACTTTCCCCAGCAAACCACCAGTTTTGCAGGAAGGTGTGGAGCAGTCTTTTATTTGGGAAATATTTTGTCCATCTGCAGGATTTTGGGGGGCTTCTATAGTTTTAATTAATTTCCCTTTTTGTGAAATATGTGATGCTGATTTGTCCTTCTGAAATTCTTTTCACTGATTTGCTAATAGTGGGACTATTTTTCAGTCCCACTCCAATTTTCATCTGATTTCTTCTTCGCTTTCAAAGCCAATTTTAGAAACCCTAAAGATTTCTAAATTTCTTGTCTTATTCCTGTCTTCTCTACAACACAAGAGTCAAGGCTCTGGCTTTTCAGCTGGGTGTCTTTGGCCTCCATGCTGCCTATGGATCAATAACTTATGGCCATTTTGTTCACTGGTGTAATACGCACCATCTTGTCTGGAACAACATAGACGTGATATGAGGATGCAGAGGCTGGCACCACCTCCACTTTCCTGCCTGGAGGACAGAGTGCTTTGGGGAAAGGTATAATTAACTCCATCTCTGAAGCTTACAATGTATTCAGAAGCTCTGGGAAGGGCACATATTTATTTTTTGCTATAACCATGGTCAGGAAAGGCTTAGGTGTTGAGAAATACCAGATTCTTTTGAAATTGTGATATCATTCAAAGTTGCAGTTTTTAAAAAAAAAAGAAAAGGCAGAAACATTCTTTGTCAAGCTATCACTTCCAGAGTGTAGAGAAACTGGTTTATCAAAGAAATGGTCATGTTGACCTAAAATTTATTTATTTATTTATTTGTATTTAAACAACCTACTTAGTTGAACCTCAGAGAAAAAGCTGGGCTAATCAGGATAAAATCTTCCTAGAAACTGAAAACAAGCATAATCAGGCTAAGACAGGCATCTGACACAGACAATAACAATATGAATGTTAAACTATGTGAGTTTTACCCTACTAAAGGTAGGATCTTATAATAGGAGCATCATACAACTTTAATCAAAGAAAATGGAACCATTCATTTTAAAGAAGGAGTATTCAGTTATTTATTTAAGCATTAAAAGTAGAAGTTTTGGATACAATAAAATATTTCAGGAGAAAAAAAATCTACTGTTTCTTCAGTACAGATTATTCAATTGAAACAGTCTTTCATACTTTCTTTAAGAGCTGTACTGGGGCCATTGACAGTGATGCGACCCTCTAATTTACCTTTTCTCTTTCATACACTTTTTTCAAGTCAAAGCTTTCATTTGTTTCAAGAAGAGACATATATCACAGAAAAAAAACCCCAATATATTCATATTAATCATTGCTTCTATACAAATGTTGCTAGGTATAGTGGACATTGATTTGAGTGTCTTCTTTTTACTGTCAGTTAAAAAAATTAAATTTGAAAACTTCATATTTCAAAGTAATTTCCCGTGTCTAGGAAAAATAGCTGCTGTATATCTCTTGGGGAATGGATTCAATCTGTCTCTTATTTCACCTTTGCAACCTCTGAATATGTATCTATAAGACTAAAAATATGTTATATCTCCAGAACTTTGTATGCAAGGATCATTGATAATAAATTCCTCAAATTTACAGGGAAAATACGACAATTACAGTGCCTTTGTGGGCACTTAAGCTTCTTTATAGAGCTTTATCTAATGGATTTTAAGTATCATTTTGGTTTTGTTGTTAAGGTTAAATTTTTCCAACATATTAGCAGCAGCAAGCCTGTTTGCACACCATAGCTCTCACTAGGGGCTTTCAGTCACAGACAATGCCTTCTTGCTTTCTTATTACACTCCACGGTACTGCACTGGCTGAATCACTGTCACCCACTAGATATAGCCAAAATGTCAGCAACTGTGATGAAGAGAAGGAAAAAGAAATAACTTGCCATACAAAGCCTTATGCTCTGATGTTTTATAAAGCCAATGCTGTCAGTCAATGCCCATCAGTATTGCTAGTGCAAAGCACAGGGCTTACTATTGATTTAATTAACTGGAGTTGAGATAAAGTTCAGTTACGCAGTGCAGTAACTTGCAAGGTGTTCACAGGATGTCACAGAATGTGCTGTGAGAAAGCGAAAATGCAGAATTGAATGATGGAACACAGCCCTGGAATCAGTGACTGACAGACTAACAGACAAGACCACATATGTATTAAATATTGGGGCAAAACGTTCCGTGTTACTGGTATCTGAGCTGCAATAGTTGCAAAACATGTACAAGGGAGTAAGTTCTGTTTTTCCTTTTCGTTATCAGGTGCCAACACGGATCAAGAAACTAATCAGATCAGCATTTGCTGTGTGGTTCTCAGAGAAATAATACTTTGTAATATAGTTGCCTTTAAAAGAATATGATGCTCATTTTAAAAAGACCACAATATAATATCACCTGTGATACAAAGACCATCTATTAGGCTTTTTAGGTGGGTGACTTTATGAATCTGATTTTATAATTTGTTCCCTTGCAAGGTTTTATTACAATTGATCTACTCTAGGAAGATGAATGCCTATGATAAGGATAAAAATAAGTTCATTTGTAACTACAAGCAGTTAACGAGTTCTCTTTTCCACCTTCAGCATGTACCAGTTTTTTCTTTATTTTTATATATGCTTATCTGTGTAAGTGCTTATGTGTCTGTATTGTATATATATTACTAAAATAGTAACAGCGTTGCACAAAAATAATTCCTTTTAAGTAATATTTTGTCTCAAAAATATCTTCTTGGTTTGCAGATTTATTGAAATATGTGGCTCTTAAATCTTGAAATATGTGGACCTTGTGGTCTAATATCGTAATCAGAAATATTTGTGTGATCTTAATTATCTCATTTTATACCAGAGCTGCTTTAAAAAGTCTTGGTGAATTAGTCTTAGACATTGGTGTTTCGAAGTTTTGCTTGACAGGGAAAAAGCTGCTGACTTTTCCTGCTAGGAGGCTGGTTGCAGACCTGTCTTCACCCACTTCATTGGGTGGGTGCAGCACCTATTTTCATCTGCAATGAAGGACATTACCCACTCTTTGTTTTCCATATACATTTGTAGGGGGTTCAGTGGAACATAGAAAGGATGAAAGGAATTTTATATAGACACAGACACAGAGATAGAAATGCACATAGCTAGAGATAAGAAGGTATATATACACACATATGTATTATATGTGTATTTATATGTCAATATATATTCATCACAGAATGGTAGGGTTAGAAGGGACCTCTGGAGATCATCTAGTCCAACCCTCCTGCCAGAGCAGGGTCGGCCTAGAAGAGGTTGCACATGAATGTGTCCAGGTGGGTTTTGAATGTCTCCAGAGTTGGACACTCCACCACCTCTCTGAGCAGCCTGTTCCAGTGCTCTGCCACCCTCAAAGTGAAGAAATTCCTCCTCGTGTTTAGGTGGAACTTCCTATGTGCATTGAAAAGAGCCTGGGCCCATCCTCCTGACACCCGCCCTTTAAGTATTTATAAGTGTTGATAAGGTCCCCCCTCAGTCGTCTTTTTTCCGGACTGAAGAAACCCAAAATCCTTCAGCCTTTCTTCATAAGAGAATCCAATCCCCTAATCATCTTTGTAGCCCTTTGCTGTACCTTCTCCAGCAGTTCCCTGTCCTTCTCAAACTGTGGAGCCCAGAACTCGACACAGTACTCCAGGTGCGGCCTCACCAAGGCAGAGTAGAGGGGGAGGATGACCTCCCTCAACCTGCTGGCCGCACTCTTCTTGATGCACCCCAGGATGCCATTGGCCTTCTTGTCCACAGGAGCACATTGCTGGCTCATGGTCATCCTGTTGTCCACCAGGACTCCCAGGTCTCTTTCCACAGAGCTGCTCTCCAGCAGGTCAGCACCCAACCTGTACTGGTACATGGGGTTGTTCCTCCCCAGGTGCAGCACCCTACACTTGCCCTTGTTGAACTTCATAAGGTTTCTCTCCACCCAACTCTTCAACCTGTCCAGGTCTCACTGGGTGGCGGCACAGCCTTCCGGTGTGTCAGCCACCCCTCGCAGTTTTGTATCGTCAGCAAACTTGCTGAGGGTGCACTCTATCCCCTCATCCAGGTCATTGATGAATATATTGATCAGGACTGGACCCAGTACTGACCCCTGGGGAACACCACTTGTCACTGACCTCCAACTAGACTCTGCGCCCCTAATCACATCCCTCTGAGCTCTATCTTTCAACCAGTTATCTATCCACCTTACTGTCCATTCATCTAACCCACTTTTCCTAAGCTTCCCTATGAGCATGCTGTGGGAGACCATGTCGTACACCTTGCTGAAGTCAAGGTAGACAGCATCCACTGCCCTCCCCTCATCTATCCATCCAGTCATGCCATCATAGAAGGCTATCAGATTAGTCAGACATGATTTCCCCTTGGTGAATCCATGTTGAGTACTTCTGATAACTTTCTTTTCCTCCACATGCCTTGAGATGATGCCCAGAACAAGCTGTTCCATCATCTTTCCAGGGGTGGAGATGAAGCTGACCGGCCTGTAGTTCCCCGGCTCCTCCTTCTTGCCCTTTTTGAAGATTGGAGTGCCATTGGCTTTCCTCAAGTCCTCAGGCACCTCGCCTGTTCTCCAGGACCTTTCAAAGATGATGGAGAGCGGCCCAGCAATGACTTCTGCCAGCTCCCTCAGCACTCTCGGGTGCATCCCATCGGGGCCCATGGACTTGTGAATATCTAATTGACCTAACTGATCCCTCACTTGATCCTCCTCAACCCAGGGGAAGTCTTCCTCTTTCCCTGTTATTTTCTCCAAAGCCTGGGACTCCTGAGGGTTGCCGAGCAGTAAAGACAGAAGCAAAGAAGGCATTCGGTAACTCCACCTTCTCCGCATCCTCCGTCACCATGACTCCTGTCTCATTCATGTGTATATACAGAATGAAAATCTAGACCTATTCTATAAAAACAATACAATATACTAGACAATGTAAGAATCATTTAAGAAACTTATTTTGAAAATAAGTCAACTGGAATGAAACATTTTGGAATTATAAAAATGCTGTTGTCTTTCAAGATTATAATATTTTTTGTCCTAAAAACTTTTAGGAGTCATTTGTTTTAAAGCTGAAGAATCTCTTCATGTTTTATTCTGTAATCTTGATAAAGAACGGTGCATTTTTTTGTCAGCAGGCAGCTGAATATGTAATTACTCAGACACTAACAGAGTTTTATTCATGTATAATAAAATTCATACAGCTGTTCTGCACAGTTTTACCTTGTGTTGACTCAATGTGTTTCTACAAAGCACAAATGATGACATGGACTCTGCATAAACTGTGTTTAACTGCCGAAGACTTCACTAAAACATCCCAAATCCAGATGGCTCTGGTATCTGGAAAACATAGATGGAACAATACACGAAACAAACTTTTCTGGTAGGGACAAGTGCAAGATAGTATGATGAGAAAGAATAAAAAGATGGGGACAGGTAGTTTTATTTGTGGGGTATGTAACAGAGAATCCCCTTCTGATGGTAAAAGACAGTTTGTACAGAAATGTAGTTTCTTTCCTATGAAGTTTGCCAATTTTTTTTGTGTTTCTTGTAGTGAAAAGCTCTTAAATATTTCAGAAGGTTGAAAACAAGAAAATTTCCCAGATGAAGCCATTAAGTAAAATTCCTCAGCATAGAGTGAAGGCTGAACACAGGTAACAACTTTCAGAAGAATGTCTTAGAAAGTCACAAAGGAGGAAATGAGATCTTTATACATGAGTGAAGTAACAAAATTAAGATGACCTTTAAAAACAGTAAGAGTTCAACCCTGCATGGATTAACAATGATCATACAAATGACCTTGATTATGACTCTGGGCCATACAGAGCTGGTCCAGATGCACCCTTTAGCTCAGGATGACCCTAAGCTGGTAGTTACTGAAAGCTGCAAGAGTAGAAGGAATACAGGCTCTTCTTCTTCCATTCTTTCCTCAAGCATCTATAACTGGTCACTGCTGGAAACAAGATAACTGCATTAAAAGAACATTTTTTTCTTACCCATAAGGATATTCTTATCTTATGACACAATGCATCCATCCTTTTTTTCAGACCTACATTTTAAAGTACAATCTCTTTGAATGAATTAATTTTCCTGAATAAATAAGGACTAGAAAAAGACCACTCTGGTACCGTTTGTGAAGTCTTGCTAATTAACATAAATATTTCAGAAAACAATGCTAAGCAAGATTTTACTTTCATCATTTGCCTGTGGAGTATAGCAATAACAGCCTAAAAAATTTTTCTTTCATGCATGCATATTTAGTAATTTTGTCAATTCTTAATTTTATACTTTACTTCTAAACTACTCTGTGCTCTTACCTTCTGTAGTTCTTAGTTAAGGATATGTTTGGCTTCACAACAAAATAGCTGTATAAATTTTTCATGATTCACTCTGTGTTTGAGACCACTTATGCAGAGTGACCAGTGTAAAAGCAGTTTGAATTGCTTTAGTTAGCAATATTCCTTGTCTTTTTACAGGCACTGGCTCTATTGCTTGTTGCTGTTATTTTCAGTGGCAGCAAAAGATATTAGTAAATGCCCAATTTATTGGTCTAGCTTGCATTCATTATAAACTTTCTGCACTTTTAGCAGAACGATACTTAGAGCATAATAGATGCTCATAATTTATTTATTTTAAATTGCTTACCAAATTTATTTTTCTTTTTGGTCAGCTCTTCATCTTCTTTGTTCTACATCTGTTATCAAATAAGACCTGTCACATGAACCACTCATCTTTGTAGAAAGTCAGGACTCTTCACATATTCAGTAAAAACACAGTCAAGAAAATAATAAAAAAACCCTCTCCCTTCTTTCATTTGTACAGATTTCTGACAATGCATTTTTGATGATGTTTTTTATAGCATATTTTGATGTGACACTGGCACGTAACTTTTTTCCATTCTTCTGTTTTCTGTTTTCTTCCACTTGTCACATATTTATGAGTAAAAGAATCTTGTGCTTTGTCAGTATATGTTGAAAATGGAAGAGAAAGAAAAATAAGTACAAGTATTTTAATTATTAAATGGTCCAAAACAAACCAATAAGGGTTCTGAGATAATTGCCACACTACAGCAGAATTAGAGAGATGTTAGCTGGATAACAAATGGCTGGAGAACAAAACGTGCATCATGTATTACTGCATCCAGAGATAGAAAGGTAGAGATAAAATTGGTTAAAGATAAAAAGAGAGCGGAGGAGTGCATAAGTAGGAAATGGTCAAAGCATTAGAAAAATAGAATGAATGTGGGAGAGGTGTAAATATGTAAAAGGATTCAAAGAAGGTGTAAATACACAAAAGGGTGCAATGGCATTAAATGCTTGATTTAAAATATAGTAAATGAAGAGGCAAGAACAATGGTATGCATACAAGCAGAGCTGAAGGAGGCAGAAGAGAATCAAATAGAAAACATCCAGTTGCAAATAGAAAAAAAATGAGACATTATAATATGATCATAAATAAAAGCAGAAAACCATAAAACAAGCAAAGGGAAAAAAACCCACAGTGTCATATGAATAGTAAGGAAAAAACATCGAGATTACAAAGAATAGAGCAGCAATAGTGTATTTCTTCTTTTTAATATAAGATTCTTGTTACACTCTTATTAGGTTTATTAGGTTGTGTGAACTTTTTCTGTTCCTTCTCTGTCTTCTTTTATTTTTTTTTGTCCTCTTTGTTCTTTTAACATATTCTTAAGATATGGTATTTATGGATGCATTCATTATTACTCAATGTGGGGCAAATTTAGTCTTATATTTTTTCTGTAGTAATCCCAAGTAAGAACAATCACATTATAGAAAAATTTTACATACCCATAGTATCTGGCTTTTCCATCCAAATTAAATTTACACTCCTAGAAAAGGTATTTGCTTCATACATCTGTGTCAGTTCTACCAATATTCATCGAATGATTTGTAATAGTGTCTGATCTGCCATTTAGCCATTTCTGAGCTGCAATATTTTAATCAAAATATATTTCTAGTGGACTAAGAGCTTTTCTATAAGCAGTGTAGTTTAATGTCTCTTTAATAACACACATTATATAATAGTATGTATTACACAATATTATATTACCTCCAAATATAATGTAATTACACTGTATAATAGTACCTTCTATACTCTGTGCAGTTCTGATCCCTCCTTCTCAACAAGAATATAGTAAAATGGGAAAAGATTCAGAGAAGTATGTGAAGGATAACCAGATGAACAGAATGGCTTCCTTAAACTGAACTTCAAAGTTACAGCTCTGCCTTCTGGAAAATGGGCATCTGAAGAGACTGTGATGAATATCTACAAAATCATTCGTGGTGTGGAAAGGTGGAGAGGAATACGGTGCCTACTGTTTATTTCTGCAATAAAACCAGGGACAATCATTTGAAATCAGCTACAAGTTTTTATTTTTTTAAAGAAGACATGTTTCTTTTAATAGTATTAGGGTAAACAGAAGAGGCTAAGGAAAGTTGTGGATGTGATGAAATGCTGAAATGGATACAAGTGCAGACTGGACAAGTTCATAAAAGAGAAATCCTCTGAAAGTTACTGATTGCTCATAAGCAACCTCTTTCACATGCAATCTGTCATTATAAATTGTTGAAAATTAAGGGAATTTTCAATGGATCTATCACATATTTGACTTATTTTTCTCATTTTCCATAGTCATCTACTTCGGGCTGGTTCTGTGAAAAAAACCCACAAAAACGAAACAAAAAGATATTGGTTTGGCTGAACGTTTTAAAATTCACAGTGTAATGCCTTTTATGTTCTTGTCATTGCTGAGCTTTGCGTAGACTGATGATTTGCATGCACTAAATCCCACTCCCAGATTTATCACTTCAGCAATATCTCAGTGTTCCCTCATCCCATACAGTTTACAACGCAATCAGATCACTCCAGCTTCCCCAGGCTGATTTCTACTGCATCCCGTATTTTCTTTCCCTCTGCCATTGTTTTGACTCCTAGCAGTATGTTCTGTAACAGCATCAATGTTATATATGTTATATATGCCTGTGTAGTGCAATATCTCGGCTTGACAAGGTACCCATTTTTGTCACAGAAAGCACTTCAAATGCCTGTCACTAAACAAATAAATGAATAATGTCTGTTTTAATTTTTAGACAAGGATTTTGCCCTTTGAATCAGACTATTAAAGGACCAGCTCTAACACATCCTAAGAATTTTTATTTTGATCTTTTAACTGAAACTTATGTCTTTCCACATAAAAGCTCAGTGTGGACAAAAAGCATTTTCTGAAGGAAAAAGCCTTTCTGAAAATAAATCAATCTGCTCAGATCTTACAGTAGAGTCAGATGTAGTGTAGTGTTGTTGGCTGCACTCTGTCAACAGAAGAGCTGTACATAACACAAGACAGGATGGAAACCCCTCAGACTGACAGCCTGTGCTTCAGCTCATGGTAAACCATGCTTCAAAACAGGAGCAGGAGAAAGCTAAATATCACTTTTAAAAATTCCAGCATACTTGGCTTAGTGTTATTGACTGTGTGTTTCACAAGACAAAAATATATTTTGTATTTATATGTTCATCTCATATACTTTTAGGGCATGCTTTGTTGTTTAGTCACAATCCGCAGGACTAGTTTTATTTTAAGGTGTTTGTATCTTCTATAATGTGTATCCGGTTTTAGTAAAAGTCTAAAGCGTACGCTTATATAGGCATAACTTTTCAAATTTCTGTCTTCAGTCATTTGTGTGCTGTTAAGAAACACACCACAGATGCACATACCTATACAAAAATGTGGAAAGCATTTTACTATGAAATCACATTAATTTTCCTATTGCCATGACTCTGAAAAGATTAAGTTATTTTGCTCTAATTTTAAATCCAAAAAATATAACCTTATTTCAGAAAAGAACTAGACTAGAAAAAATACAAAGATATATTTAAGAAGCTGTGACTGTGTATGGGTTGGAAAGCTGATACACAATATTAATTCAATTTTAAATGTGGTCATCACTGCTGGCAGGTCAACATTCCATGCGTATACGTGTCTATATTATACACATACTACATCTCTTCCTAGAACTCCTCCTGAAGTCCACAAAGTCTTTCTGCTTATTTTGCTAGAAGGTACATCAAACTAAATAATGAATATTTTCTGTGATAAAGATTAAATAAGGGACACAACAATGGTGTTTTTCAGAACAGTTTGAAAATATATATTCAGGATATAGATTACAAAAAGAAAAAGAAAGTCCAATTCTCAGACATTTTCACAACTTCCACATAGCCATATAGAGTGGGATTCTTTTCACCTAACTTTGCTTGTCTACAGTGTAAACATTTACATCCAAGCTAACCACACTAGACACCCTGTAGAGAAATACGCATTTCTGGGGTAAAGTTCTTAGCATCTTGAAGTAGTCTAAAACAATCCAGCTGAACTGTGCACTTAGAGGTGTCCTTCTGTTTCCATGCATGGATGGAGTCTGTTTCAGTTACCTCAGATGTAGGTATCTGCACTACGGACAATTAAGTTAGGTAATATTAATCCAGCTCTTATGACATGGCACCAGAGGTACAAGATCCCTGTGTGCTCACTAGCTCAAAAAGAGAATAGGAGGGACTGGTCAATTTTTATTTTGTTTGGATATCTCACCCTCACTTAAGGTGCTGGAAAAGAAGTTGTAGGGTTCTGAGCAGTTTTGGAAATTCGGTCTTTCCAGCAAATAAATGAGATTTTTCAGCAGTCCTGTTTTCATGATTATTTTATCTGATGTAAATAATTTACAGTAATATATGTGAGAACAGCAGGTCTGAGTGGGCTGGTGCGAGATTTGGGTCTAAAATGAGGGCTGTCTTTTCTAATGAGGGGCAGTTGAGAGCTACCGTATGCTCCTAACTTTCAAATTAGTAGAGCCATCTGTTAAACAAGTTGTTATTTTCATTTTTTTTTTAATTTTACTTCTTTTCTTTTATAATTAAATTTAATTATTAAGCAATGATCCTGCTTCTAATTTCTTCACCTGGAGTTTTCAAAGCTTTTAAATGAGACTCATCAGGTTTGGACAAAGATACAGATCTCGTTGAAAAATGTAAAGATCATAAACTGCTCTCCCTAAGAATTCAGTTCATTAGCTATTATCTATGGTCTTTCACATCACATAAACTGTGAAAACCTGCAGATCCCAGCTTAGCTAGAAGCCATGCTATTCATATATTTATGTGGGAAGCCTATTAAAAGCCCCAAACACATTTGTTTTCATGGCAAAAAGTGTCAGGTCTCATAGAAGGGTAAAGAGCATACATGGAGGAAATCTGTATTTCCAAAACTCACATCTGTATCCATCTTGAAATGTAATTCTTTCTACACAAAATAAGTCTGTGTTAACATTTTTGCAAAAAAAACCAAAAAAACAAACAAAACCAAAACCAAACAAACCCAAGCAAAAAACCACAACCAATACCAACACACTTACAGTAAATAACATTCATTTTATGAATTGAATTGAGTCTTTCCAGAATTTGATGAATTTTACTTTTGGTAGCAATTTAGTGCTTTGGATTATTTTAGATGTGTGTAACTGATTAGAAACTTTAATTTTTGTCCGTCAGTGAAGTTGTAGTTTGCCTTGGACATACCAACAACTTCATCTTCTCCGCATATGGACATATTTGTTACATTCAAGTTGGTTATAACAAACTTGGTTATAACTATTTCATGCAGCTTTGCTTATGCTCCTTTCTTCGCTTACCCTTTTCTAGTGTAAAAGACCTATAAACTTTTTTTATTTCTTTTTAATCTTTCTCTATTCATTCAATGTATCTTAGGCTACAGTTGCATGTTATGCCTGAACTGTTACAATTCTCCTCCATCACCTTGCGTATCCTCTGTCCTTCTCTTTGTCTGGTTCTTCCCCAGCTGAGGTGTCTTTCTGTCAAATAAGCTACAGTTCCTTACACCCTCTGCTGAATGTATTCAGCTCAGTAATGCAACACAAAAATATTTCTGTTCCCTCCTCCCTTTTTCTTCCCCATTGACTGGGTAGTTCTTCTAGTGTTTTGATGAGTTGACTCAGTTCAGTGAGAGTACAAAAGAAAATCAGAGCAGGCTTGAGGGATATACTGAGAGTATACAGCCAGGCACAGGAGAAGGAAAGAGAAAGTGCAGAAGAATCTCTCTACATGTCAGAGGTAGGCTCAAAAGGCAGCTTAATATTTCATCCTTCAGCTGTTCCCGGCACAGCAGCTTTTCTCCACCTCATATTCAGTTTAAATGGAAAGTCTTCAGCTGTATTTGCTTAAGAGAAATCAATAACCAAATAGTAGAAGATTGTCTATACATCACGTACTGCTAATTTTGAGGGAAACATTGTGAGCTGCAGATTTACAGATCCTGTACAAATTGTCAGTTGCTAAAGTTTTCTATATGCCATTACTAGTTGGTGTAAAACTAGATTCCTAGTTCAGCCTCACGTCTGTGCCTGCTAAGATCATGGAACATGTCCTCCTGGAAGATAAGTCAAGGCATATGGTTGACAGGGAGCCAACATGGCTTCACTATGGACAAATAATGCCTGACTACTCTGATGGCCTTCTATGATGGAATGACGACATCAATGGACAAAGGAAGAGCTACTGATGTCATCGACCTTGACTTTTGTAAAGCTTTTGACAAAGTCACACACAACATCACTGTCACTAAATTAAATAAATAAGGATTTGATGGATGGACTGTTGGATGGATAAGGAATTGGATGAATGGCTGCATCCAAAGGGTTTCAGTCAATGGCTCTGTGTCCAAATGGAGATCACTAACAAACGGTGTCCCTCAGGGTTCTATGCTGCAACGGGTACTGTTCCGTATATTATTAATGACAGATAGTGTGGATGACACCAAGCTGAGTGGTGCAGTTGATATGCTTGAGGGAAGCAATGCCATCCAGAGGGACCTTGACAGGCTTGAGGAGTGAGCCTATGTGAACCTTATGAAATTCAACAAGGCCAAGTGCAAGGTCCTGCAACTGGGTCAGGGCAATCCCCAATATCAGTATTAACTGGGGGATGAAGGACTTGAGGATACTGATGGATGAAGAATTAGATATGAGCAGACAATGTGTGTTTGTAGTGCATAAAGCCAATAGTATACTGGGCTGCATCAAAAGAACCATGGCCAGCAGGTCGAGGGTGGTGATTCTCCCTCTCTACCATGCTCTTGTGAGACCCCATGTTGAGTTCTGCATCCAGCTCAGGGGTCCCCAGCATAAGAAAGACATGGACCTGTTGGAATGGGTCCAGAAAAAAGCTAAGGAAATGGGCAGAGGAGTGGAACACCTCTTCAATGAAGAAAGAATGAGAGTTGGGGTTGTTCAGTTAGGAGAAGAGAAGGCTCTCTGAACATTTTATCATGGCCTTTTAATACTTAAAGGGGGCTTATAAGAAAGATGGAGAGGGAATCTTTACCAGGGCCTGTAGTGATAGGAGAAGGGGTAAGAGTTTTAAACTGAAAGAGGGTAAATTCAGATTGGAGATAAGGAATACATTTTTTACTATGAAGGTGGTGTGACACTGGATCAGGTTGCCCAGAGAATTTGTGTTTGCCCCATCATTAGAAGTGTCCAAGGTCAGGTTGGATGGGGGTCTTGAAACACCTTATCTAATAAAAGGTGTCCCTGCCCAAAGTAGGAAGTTTGGAACTATATGATATTTAAAAGTTCCTTCCAACCCAAACCATTCTATATTTCTATCATTCTATGATTTTGCAACTAACGAATCTTTGGATGTCAACTCACACTAATACTTAGATAAGTGGTTTGGGACATGGATGACTTTAGACACATTCTTTACTCTGCCAATATTAAATATATAAAAATTCATATTTGGCTATGAATCCATTTTGCTCTCCATCTGGATATCAGTAATTTTTCTTTCATTTTCCTTCTTTATAAAATTCTGAGAAAGAAGGAGTTGTTTGGGTTTTTTTCCCCTTGCCATAAGGGAAAAGTTTGTCTTACATTTTAAGAAATTTCTCAAAAATTTTCAGCCTATGTTCTTTAATATTATAATTATGGGTTCGATAATATTTACTTGAGAAGTAATACATATGGTGAAAACCCAGGAATTTTCCTGTACTACTATGCTGTCACTTAAATTCAAGGTTATGACAATGAATAAGAAAAAAAAAATAAGTTAGTTTCTATGTGGAAGATTCCAGGAGATTTATGGAGTTTTATCTGGCTAGTTACCATGGAGGTTAATTATTGTTGAGATAAACCCTAAGGATTATGAAATTTCAAAGCACAGAAAAAGTGCCATTCTATGTTATGTAAGGAATAAGTTCCCAAACCACTTGGATGTCTTTATTAGGAACAGCAATAAGCTGGGACAAGTGCAATCCTTTTTTTTTTTTCTTCCTTCTTTTTTTTTTTGTAGTGATATTTCAGGTGAAATGCCCCTATTACATTTGTAATCTTTATCCTTTTCCTTTGGGGAATGGGAGGAGTTAATGTTGTGCCTTTTCTCTTGGTTATGAAGCCTCACTTTTGTTGCTTTATCTAAATTCTCTCTTTGATTTGTACCTATATTTAACTCCAGCATTTTCTGAGCCATCAGCAAAAATATTCAAAATATCAACAAGAAGAAACGGTAATACGAACAGTGAAGACACTTTGATTGTTTTCTGCACTAGGTCACATAATTTAAAAAGAGGTGTTAAAATGAGGTTATAATTCTTGTTAAAATACAAGCTTTGGAAACATAAAAAGGTATCCTTTCTTTGATCTGCATTAGGAAAAAAGGGGTAAAGGTTTATCAGCTTCAATGGATTTTATTTTCACTGTAGAGAATTTAGCATAGCTGTAGATTTAGTTCAGTTGAATAACATGTCTTCAAATGCCCAGAATCAAACATGGAGGATGTTATGCACTTGAATTTAACACGGAAAATCGCAGAAAAGATTTAAGGTTCCTCAGTCTTTCTCCAAGGAGCATGTTGTATTGTCTTTCTAATGCCTGTGTAACAAACTATTTTTTAGATACATTTTTCAGACCTTAATAGTATCCTTAAGCTCTGGGGTTTTTTAGTTACTATAAAACTGGACTAAATTAATAAAAAAACAAATCCATTGGAAACTTGAGTAAAATAAAGCACACACTGAAGAAATATTATGAACCATACTCAGCTGACAGATCTGAAAGAAATCTGGTACTACATTTGCAGCAATTAATTGCTTTCTTGTAAAAAAATTATTGAAATTGGTTCATTTATTCTCTAAAGAAAAAAAGGATTAGGAGAACCTTTCCTCTTCTGGTGCTTTTTAAACAACTTATATGAAAAGCACCTTTATAGAAAATTTAATTTAAAAAAAAAAAACAAAAAACCAAACCCAACTTTAACTCACTCTTTTGCTTTCTTGAGAGATCATTGCCTATTCTATAGAACTGCTAATAACCACAGGAACCATATTCTTTTGATTTTTCAATCATTTTATCAGCCAGCCACTTAAACACTCAGTTAATCACTTTTAAGACAAATAGCATCTAATTTAGGAGCGAGATTCAGTTTGTCTCTTCAGGTTTTTAGACTGATATTTACACTCTGTGATGGTATTGACTGGGGAGTTGATAAACACACACAGCAGTTTCGTGCTATTTGAAATACGGCATATTGGCTAACCTCCAGCTTCCACTGCAAAACTGCAGAAGTCTTGTGTAAGATCAGCCTATCCCAGGAGTATGTCTTTGCTTGCCTAAGGCCTCTCAAATGACAGTAGATACCATGTAGACAAGTGAATTGAGATGCATCAAAAGAGGCGTGGCCAGCAGGTCGAGGGAGGTGATTCTGCCCCTCAACTCCACTCTCATGAGACGCCACCTGGAGTACTGCGTCCAGCTCTGGAACACTCACTACAGAAAAGACATGGACCTGATGGAGCAGGTGCAGAGGAGGGCCACAAAAATAATCATATGGAATAGAGCACCTCTCCTAGGAGGACAGGCTGGAAGGGTTGTTCAGCCTGGAGAAGAGAAGGGTCCGGAGAGACCTTATTGTGGCCTTTCAGTACTTAAAGGGGGCCTACAGGAAAGATGGGGACAAACTTTCTAGTAGGCCCTGTTGTGACAAGACAAGGAGTAATAGTTTTAAACTAAAAAAGTGTAGATTTAGACTAGGTATAAGGTAGAAATGTTTTACAGTGAGGGTGCTGAAACACTGGCATAGGTTACCCAGAGAGGTGGTAATGTTGGTTGGATGGGGCTCTGAGCAACCTGATCTAGTTGAATATGTTCCTGCAGGGCAGGCTGGACTAGATGACCTTTAAAGGTCCCTTCCAACCCAACCTATTCTATGATTCTATTCTATGATTCTGTTAATTAAGTTCAAGATCTCTGTGGACAGTAATGGAAAGTTAGGCATCTACCTCATTGCATTTAGACACCTAATTTAAGTGGTTTGCCTCATTCATAAATTTGGATACCTTAATTTCTCACTGAATCCCATTTGGGTCTTGATTCAGTTGCTGAAACATGATCATCTGGTAGTGTTTGAGCAACTCAAGGATATTCGAGGCATGCCCATAAGCCTCATAGAAGTGACACAGAAGACCTATATGAGACTTTAAATCAGGATATTTGGCCAGAACAGATACACTGAAACAATTTCAATATCATTAATATTATATTCTTTTCTGGTATAAACAGAAGTGTTTAGTTTGATTTGTGTAGTGAAGCCAGCAACTTAGACTGGCAGATACAGCACATTTTATTGTAGAGGACTTGCACTGTCCAGAAGCAACAGCTAGAAACTTTGAATCCCAGGCAGAAGATGGAGGCCCATATGTAGGAAAATGGGTTGAGCCCGGAGTGTTCAAAATGATTATGTTTAACTCCAAGCTCGTCATCCTAATTCCATTTATAGCTAATGGAAAAAGAGTGGCACTCTTAGGGCATAACTGATCTGACCCAATTTAGATGTGCTCATTAAAGGTCATACTCAAGGGACATCTTTGAGTCAATGAGGGGCAGAAAATTGCATTAGAATAACTGTGAAAGCATTTTAAAGGAATTTTTGCAACTGCCTGTGCACTGACTCCTCACATTGAAAGTGATGAGCATATTAGTTAGTTTATGTTGGGTAAAGTTACTAGACAGACATGAGTTATGATTGGCTCTAGAAGAAGCAGCTGCTGAGTTTGTGTGCACAGCAAGGGCTGACTGCTACTGTTTAAGAAAAAAAATTGAAAAGGTGGCCCTGTAGAACTCCTGTTGTCTGAGGTTAGGTGGAGTATACTTACTAAAAAGACAGCTGGCAACGATCCCTTTTTTTCTCTCTGTGACTTGAAGTCTTTGCCACAAACAGTACGACAGAAAGAATATTGAAGTTGAAAGATTCAGGGCAGCAGAGATTAGAGTAAGAAAGATTTCCATTAAGAAGGAAGTAGCTACAACTGTGAGGTTAAATATGACTGATACAACAGAAGTTAAAGACTTGGGAAATGAGTAACAGTTGGAAGAGGTGAGGATTAGAGACCAAGCAAGCCAGTTAAGTTTGGCAACTGATATTGAAAATCTATGCAAGAAACACCTCATTTGGTAGATTTGAATATGCATCATGTCTAATTCTTCTGATTGTCCACACTGGTTATTTGTTAAGCTGAACTACAAAAATCTAACAGGTAAGAATGGTAAAGGAAGCCAGGCACAGGTTGTAAACCAACTCATGATTGAGCTCTGAATGTGCAGGCAGTAAGGACACAGTAAGCGCTACTAGTTTTCAAGAACTCATACCTAACCTTTGCACAACTACTGAAGGCAAAGCAGATGTGTCTTGGTAGGACACTTTGAAACCACTGCTTCTCTGTAGCAAAAGAGCTTTTGAGAAAACTAGTTAATTGAACTAATTGGTCTGTGGGGACTTGGAGTCTAGCTGTTGTTACAGGGCAAAAGCTATAGAAATGTTTATATATATATATATATGTATATACACACACCTAAAACAGCTATGAGTAATGGAAACAAACTGTGTTGAAAAAGAGCTTGAGGCATACAAAAAGAAAATTTTAAAGTTCAAAGAAGAGGGTGTATGAATTATGCTGCAGTTGAAATCTGAATAGAACATTACATTAAAAAACTATCCAGTTGAATATTTAACACGTTTTGTGAAGTTTCTGAGTTGCTTAGTCCTAAGAAACTTCATAAACTCTGTGACCATAACCTAAATTCTTAATTTTAGAATGAGACCTGAGGGATAAAAAATTATCTGCTGCTTTTTAAGAGCTGGTTCAGGGGCAAAACAAAGATGAAGGCAGAGTGACTTTCCATGAGACCTAGCTAGGGAGACCTTGTGATGTTTGCCATGGAGACAGTACAGGTTAACTATTGAAACAGTAGCTTCCAGTTAACTCCTAGTTAAATTTGGAAGAAGTACTACATCTATCAAGTTGCTCTATGGTGGCATATATAGATTACAGCCTGAAGGTAGCAAACTAAAAGAACACGTCAAATCTATAAGTATGGAAATCAGAATATAAATGCTGTCTCCTACAAAACTCAATGGACGTATCTCATTGAACTGTAAAAATGTATAAATGGGAAGCAAGATAACAGACTCCTATTCATCCTTTAACTATCTTGCATGGTGCACCTCTAGAGACCCTTGCCAGCACCTAGAAGCAGCAGACTTTATTAGGTTAGGTGCTACAAAAAAGCTAAAAAAAAAAAGAAATTAAAAAAAATAAATAAAAAGCCCTCCTGACTTCATGAACAAACAGAAATCATGCAGAGATAGTTGCAGAAAGGATGTATTACTGCTAATGGATTTTAGCAGACGTCTTGTGAAATGCTTTGGAAGTTAAAAATTTTAACTAAGTTAAGCCAAAAATAATTATCAAGGAAAGAGAATTTAAGGAAATGGGCAAGAGATGGTAATGGACAAAACCTTCCACTTTGTACAAACATAACAGGCCACTGAACAGGACCAAACTGGTTAATTAACCTTGCACTACAAATTAGACAAAAAGCTACATCATATCTGCTGAAAAACAGGGTTTTGCTTCTATTTATGATGTTGAGTTTGGTTTTTTTATTATTTTTTTTTGTATTTTTTTTTTTAATAAATAAAAGCTGGACTTTGATGAGGATCAGTATTTCTCTAGCAGGTGCAACAGGACAGAGCCTCAATTTCTTGCAGGTTGCTGTCTAAAATCAGTAAGATTTAGACCTAAAGGGTTGCTACATACTAGTATATCTGATTATCTTAAAATTTATAGTAATTTTATTATCAAGACTTGTTTATTTTATAAGAGATATGTATATAGCAATGTTAATAGTGTTGCCAGCCAGTCAAAAGAAGTGATTCTTTCTCTTTACTCAGTATTGGTGAGACACATCTGGAGTGCTGGTCTCCCCGGTATAAAAGATCAGATATACTGGAACAAGTTCAGTGAAGAGCCACAGAGAGCCTAGAGCATCTCTCATGTGAGAGGCTGAGAGAGCTGGAACTGTTCAGCCTGGAGTAGAGAAGGCTCAAGGGAATTTCATCAATGTGTATAAATACCCGGTGGTGGAATGAAGGCAAGGGAGACTTTTCTCAGTGGTGGCCAGTGACAGGAAAGAGGACATGGACAGAAATTAAAAAACATGGAATTCCATCTGAACACAAGAAAACACATTTTTACTGTGAGGGTGGTCCGTGCTGAAGCAGGTTTCCCGGAGAGGTTGTGGAGTCTCCATCCTTGGAGATATTGAAAACCCTGAAAAAGTCCTGAACAATCTGACCCAGTTTGAGCAAGTAGGTTGGACTAGATGATTCATTCCAAGCTGAACCATTCTGTGATTCTGTGATTTCTGACAAATTTTAAAAATTATACCACTAATGATTTTTTAATTTAAGGATTTATAATTGCTGATTTTGAATCTTATAGTAAAATCTTTAAACAGCATTTTCATCAACAGTCTTTGAGAAGCAACTATTTCGAATAAAAGCCAGCTGTCTGGCTAGCTAGCTAGCCTGCCTGTCTGCTTTCCTCCTATACTTCAAAAGGAAGAGAGGAGACATATCATGATGTGGAAAATCTCTCCCTAAATAAATGCTTACATTTCAGATGTTATCACAAAATTTTTATGTTGCAATTTACCATATTAATTGTCTTCATCCATATTCACTGTAGATTAACTGACTGGATCACGTCCTTAGTATGTCAAAGACAATGGGAATTCATCAAAACTTAATGGATAGCTGTGAAAGTGAAAGAAGTGGGTACCAGACATTAGGTGAGTCATAGAATTACCAATTTTATTGGTATCTTTTATAGTGGAAATGCACATTCATGAACAAAATTACAGAAAATAGGGCAGTCTTTGCAGAATTTATTCAGATAGACAAAATATGTAACACAAAGAGAAGAAACTACTCAAACACTAGGTTATTCAGTATCTCCATAGCAGACGAGAAAACTGTGACCATGGCATGTGATTAATATATTACAATACTGAACATTTATAAACACATTTTTGTTAAGACACTTTTTTTTTTTTTTAATTGGGGAGGAGATAGGGTGGAGAAAGGAAGGTACAGTGTCCTGAAAAAAACTGATACAAGAGCTCATAAAATAAGTGAATCATGTGATCGCTACTGTTTAAGGATACCTACTGGACAATTTTGTGTTGATCACTTCAGACTTAATCCAGGACCATAAACTAAACCTATTGTGCTGAACATAGCACAGAAGTCAAATATCTTTCCACAATCGAGAAAAGGGAATCCTTTGCCTGGCTAACAGAACACCCAAACAAAGACAATGAGCATCCTGATATCACCAAGTCAGTGTCTACTCTAAGCCTGAGAGCATCAGAATCTATCCACTACTCCCTGAGGGGGTTTAATGCTTTATTAAAATGTTATATTAGTTGTAAGGACTCATAATTAGCAAATGTCAGAGTTAATGGAATTATTCTTTGTGCTTTTTTGTAGCAGGGAGTGTTTGGATTTCCAATTAGCAGGAGCAAGTGATCCATGATCAGTCACTGAAGAAATATGGAATGATTGCTCTTGTATCCTTTTAAAAATTTCACTGGAAAATGTATATTCTCTAAGACTTTAAGGGACAGAAAACAACATTTTCTTGCAGACATTTTGAACAATTAGGTACTATTGCATACTAAAAAGTACACAAGTTAGAAAATTTCTCCCATAAACCTCCTCAGGACACATTGTCTGCGGTCAGTCCTGGTGAATGAGGAGAAGAAATAATACTGATAGCTGTAATACTGTTAATGTACTAATTTCTCAGAGAACTGAATTATCTTTCTGCTGAAATGAGACAGTCCATGTCAGCCAGTTCTATGCACTTCCAAGTTTTAAGCAGTCCACTTTTAAGTTTTTAGCATTCAGACAAAAAGAAGCATAGAACCTCCTCTCCCCTCCTCTTCCCTCCCCGCAGACTTTGATAAGCAGTGGAAGTAGAACATCCTCAGTGTCATCATGATGTATAAAAAGATCTCTGAGCAGAGCTCTGCATGATTCAAAATTGTAGCTTCAGTCAATATTGAATACGAAAATTATCCAATCCTCTTTCAATGTTAATGACTTGACTTCTCCTGAAAATATTCCTGAGATGGCTAGTTCAGTAAAGAAAACCACTTCACTTGTGCTAATGGGCCCAGATCTATCATAGAGTAACTTCTTACTCTTTAGGTATTTTTTCAGTAAGCGGCTGTTCATTATGTTAATAAACAAAGGAAAATAAAAATAAAACCAAAATCCTAGAACTAATGAAATATGATTAATATATAAAGAAGTAAAGGTAGTAAGGTGATAACTTTCTTTGGCCAATAACTTTCCTTGTGTCCTTTTTTAAGATGGACCAAATGTAACGCATAAACAAAAGTATAATTCAGGAGTCAAGTATATTATCTCATGTAGCTGCATTACCAGTTGTCTTCTATATTGTATTAACACCATTATATTAGTGTTAAGCATTTGATTTCTGAGGTAATTAAGAAAACTTTTAAAACATTTTCTACTCTGAGCCATTTCAGAAGAGCAATAAAACTATCACATCAATTCAGTCTTCAGGAAAAATTAGTCCTCTGTGGGAGAACATCTCTCATGACGGCAATCACAGCATCTACTATAGCAAGACATATTTGCTTACTTGTGCTTCACAGTGCAACTTTGTGCTTGAGATTTATGGTAACAATAAAAATGAAATACAACGTGTTTGTGGGCAGTATGCAGATATGCACACATTATCTAAATTAGTAGATCTGAAATATTCCTGTTCATTTTGTATGCCCTTCTTGCTATTTACAGGATCTAGCTTGGGAAGATAAGCTAGTCTGGCAACTTAATCTTAGAGAACTTTAAAGTATTTCAAGAACTTTAAGGAATTGTAAGCATTCAAGTGCCTAAGAATTTGTTTCCTTGTTCTCAGAATTTTAGAATGAGTGAAAATAAGTGAAGCATACATGGCATAAAATAGAAGTAAATTAAGGCAGAACGTCTCTCTGGCTACAGAAAATACTCTGTGGCTCACTAAAGCGCTAGTCTGCAAGCAAGAACTTTCTTCTAGATTTCTTCGTTTCAGTCATATTTTGTATTTTCCAGCTTAGAGGTTCAACACTGCCAACAAAAGATAGAGAGGCTTTTGAAGTCAATTAGGCTTTCAGCTTTGCTGATCCATGTCTGAATGCTAGTCCAAACCAGCATGTTTATGTTCTGTGCATAACTGAAGAACTGGGGAGCAAAGTGACCTTATTCACCACCCCATTTGCCTGAGTGACTTTTGTTTGAAGGGGCTGTGTTTGACAAAGTCTAAGCTCAAACATTTTGACACCATCAATCTAACAACAACGTAGCATTCAGCATAATGTAGCACATTTAAAGTGTGTTACACTAAAAAAGAACATCAGCTTCTGAGGTATTTTCAGAAAACACTACTTTGTAGAAATGGTACTGGGTTACTACTCATACCCTCCTTATTTGTATTTAGGAATATTAATTTTTTTCTAATACCAGATAAAAGATCACACAGCTAGTGAATTTTTAACCTTTGTATTCCATTGATCACAGGCATGATTTTCATGCATCACCAAAAGAACTTTTTAGCATGCTAAAATCTCTTATACAAGTAATTCAGAAATTATAGAAAACTATGAATTTCACATGCTAATATAATTTACTGAATATATAACCTGAAGGAAAACAAAGGGCTTTCAGGTATAATTTTGTTTCTTTTAATCTCTCTGATAAGTACTTGGGTATTTTCCAACTCAGATGTTCTCACTTTGGATTGAGTTTGTGGTTAGAAAAAAAACTTGCATTCTTAGCATAAGATAGATATTCTTTAAAAAGTTTACATAATACAGAAATCATTAAATGATAAAATTTGAGCTTCAGGAAAGTTGTGCAGTTTCAGTAATTTTGTTAGCTATTTTGATGGTAGTAATTCATATTTTTACGCACTAAGATAAATGAATGCTTTCCTGAACATCTAAACAATGTCAAAAACATTTGTGTTTTCTCTGACTCCATTCAGTGGAAAAGATTTCTTCAGTTTCTTTCATTCTTAAACTTGCTAATGGTAAAAAAAAGAGATTTTTGCAGCATAATAAACAATCAACTATTTAACATAACTGTCTTTCACACATGTAAAGGGTGTGAGTGCCCATGTACAGTAAGAGTTTTGTGAATCAAACTTGAATTAAAAAAGTGCTATTAGCTGATGGGCAAAATCTGACAGCTCGAAGCTGCTATTGAAATTTTGCGGAAATTCCAGCTCTAATTCATATCATGAAGAAAAATTAAAAATAGGTATTATGATGTTATGGTTATCATTATTTTTTATATGACAAGGTGTTCAGTAATATACATGGAACCAGAAGCATGCTAAAAGGTTTTAGTAAAGAAACATTTTTTCTAAGCAATATATTTTCATTATTTTTTTCTTTTTTCTTTCTAGCAAGTATTTTTAAAAAAAAAATAAAAAAAAAGCAAGAAAGAAGAAATTATTATTGTTTTTAAAATTGACTTACTAAAATGAATTTTATGAAAAGTAGGCTATTTGACTCCAGAAAGCTCTAAAAGCTCTAAATTATGTGGGCAATTGTTACTTAAAGGGAAAACAGTAAACAGGTTTTGGAGATAATTTAAGATTCTAAAGCAGCAAAGAGGCCTGGAAGTGCGAGATAGTAAAGTATAGGCAATTTAGAGGAACAATAAAGGAGCTTTCTTAAAAAAAAACAAAACAACAAAAGAAAACAAAACAAACCCCTAAACAAACAAACAAAAACCCAACAAAACCAAACAAACAAAAAACCAAACAAAATGAAAATGAGCTGACACTTGTCATGGTTTTGATACAGGACAGACATTTTCTATGACTATGGAATTTATTGATGGTGGGAGTATAGCATTTTTGACAGAACTTGTAGTCAGAAAGGTTTCTCAGTTATACTGCGGAATTTCTGATCAAATGGAGAGCAAATACAGGATCCCAGGACAAATAACCTTGTGATCAACAGTGTTAGTTAGGGAGAGAATACCATGCCTGATTCATGTCCTTGGGCTGTGTGAGGCAGAGCAGAGATTTCAACCTCAATCTCTCATATTCCAGACGAATAACCTCATCAAAGGCTGTTTAATGAGCCTTTAGCTGGTCATTCTAAATTTATCATGTGGTAAAGTATGATACAGCAGGAATATCAGCCCTCGATTTTCCAGATTCCAGCATTTTATGTTTTTTTTTTTTCTTTTCTGGGGTACACCCACATTTCTGATTCTGTAATTTTTATGTGTTTTTCTTGTTTGTTTTTGGGGGTTTCGTTGGTTGCTTGCTTGCTTTTCCCTCTCCTGTGATGCTTTTGTAAATGCATATTTTTCTGTTGTATTTCAGCAGGGAAGGGAAGGAAATATGGGAGGTTTAGAGATAGACTTTATTTTCAACTATACTTCCTTGTTCTCTTTTTCAGAGTAAATTTGTGCATCCCATGATCTACCTTTAGCTAAATTAAGTCCAAAACAACTATACAGTTAGATCTCTATCTATGTGGTGTTCCAAATTCTATTGGTATCACTCCCATATTTCTTTCAAAAGACCAGTTCATGATTCTAAGGGACAATATATACAGAACAGGAAAATTCTTTCAGCCTGACTGACAAAATTAACATTTTTCAAACTGCTCTTAGATATTTCATTAAAGTAAAAGCAGTATGGTTTTGCAAAAAATTTGATCCCATTAAACCTTGGGTAAAAGTGCTCAACAGTTGTGGAAATCACCTAAATTTGGGTTTGAAAATTTAATCAGAAACAGCCATATTTGAATTAAAACAGCGAAGGGACTGACTGGGTATCTTCTGAAATGGACTTTTTCATTCTCCCTCGAGAAAGATATGACTTTTGCAGAAAAAAAAGCGTACAATCAGCATAATGTCTTTGTATTGTCTATTACATTTCTAATGTTATTATTCAGAGTTTATCTAGAAGCAGGGCATTTCCATACAACTGACCTTATAGTTCTTTTCATTCTCTTTCTCTTCCCCCATTTTTAGTACCCCTTTTGCCCTAATAGATTTTCTATGTTTATCCTTCTTCAAGTGCACTACGTTTTTCCTTCACATGGTATGTTTTAATCTTCTTCTTTCTTATCTTTACTATTTCTTTCTCGATTCATGTAACTGACAAGGCTTTCCATCCTCACTTCCATTCCCTTGTGTCCTATCAGCATTTCTTCTGTACCAGCCTTTCCAATTTACTTTTCATTTCCTCCTTGAGATAAATCCAGTAGTACTGAAGATTTCTCCTCTAACACCATGTAAGTACTGCATTAAAACTCTATTACTGGTAATTGCACTAATGTAAAAGTGCAGATTACCTATAATTTATGACAAAGTAACTCTGTGTCCTAGGCATTGTAATGAATCACCATTTTAATTTAAATGTATTGGATGCTTACCAAACCTCCCAAAGTGATGCTGGGAATGCTTGAAAGAATATTCTAAAACCTCTGACAACTGAAATCTAAGCAGTCCAACTGCAGGGTCTTTCAGGAGAGTGGAGTTATCCTGGGAGCTGATATTCAAGCTGTCCTCTTGACCATGAGGAGGGTCAAGCCTGTCATCCGTATGTTATGTTTGTTTCATCTCTTGAATTAGCTTCCATATCTTCTGTTTTTGCAGCAGCCAAATGAAATTTCAGTCCAGAATAATGTATTTTGAATGGAATCAGACAGTAGTTATTTCACATACATTGATATTTAGTTATTATATTCACTCTTGTACAATTTAATCATTGGTGTGAGTCTGATTGATTCAGTTAGATGTATCAGAAGTAGATTTGTCCCAATATTTTAAATTTAAGACATTTTCACACTTTAATCATATCAATTATGCTGGGCAATCCTGAGTGTCTAAATTCTGCTGAGTTTATCAGCTTTATGAATCTGAGAAAAAACACTCATCGTTGTACTGAGGCTAGCTTGCTGCTTTTTATCCCAAGCAGTGGATATTTTATGTCAGTGCTGGCTCAATAATTCTGCTCATCTACATTTGAAAATACTCAGATCTGTTCTAAGATATGCAGCTAATAAATCTAAGCATATGGACTGTGTAACCACAAGGAAGTAAAATTAGTCTACCAGTGGAGTTCTCCCCTTTAATGCCCTTTTGCTTCTGGATTCAATTCTAAGACCTCGATAAATGAAGCAAGGTATAAATTATTAACATTAGAATTAATAGGGATCTGTTGCTAAGGGAATAAAAGAATATATACATATATATATATATTTATTGTGTTGATCTGCACTTAGAAGTTTCTCCCCCCTCCTATTTCTATTTTTAGTGTTTCTCTTTTTCTTTGTACATGTCACCCACTCAGGGAGTTTGGGAGCAGAATGATGGGAGAGTGTCTGAACAAAATTTTCTGAAGGAGATGGAAACTTGAAAATGTATTTTTCTAAAAGTTTTATGTTTTCATAACTATTACACTCAATAAATATGCATTACATGTTATTAGCCTTAGCAAGGTATTTTAATCTAACAGTTCTGCACCATGTTCACATTAATATGCAAATAGAATGAGAATACAAAATTAAATGGAAATGGAAGTTGGAAGTTAATTGACATTTTTGTCACAAAAGCTCAGAGAAACAGTACTTATGGTTTAATGGCAAAAAGCTAATGTGTCATCCTAGGGAGGGCTACATCAATCTAGAATTAAGACGATTTTACTGAGCAAAAGTGCAAAGTGCTGTTTGTGTATGCAGGTTGCCAGCTCCCCCTATGTAGGTGGTCCCATCACTGTAAACCTGGACTAAATTGCTGCCATCCATTAAACACAGTGGCTGCCTGGATAGCTGCCTAGCACAGATTTACACAGGCCATCCATTCCTGTCAGAAATATGATATGTCACTGACAAAAACTTAATTACTCCATTAATTAATAGGACAATTTTCAAAATGCCTTGCAATGCAGCTTGACACTCATTAGTGCCATTTATGAATAATTTCTCCCAGGGTATAATACTCTATAAAGTGTAATTTGAAAGGGAATAATACATGTTTAAAGCCTACGTATCTGTGAAATAAAAATACATTCTTTGCTGAATTAGTCAGCTTTATGAAAAAGCTCAGACCTATCCACTGAATGCTTGGAAAGATATTTCTCTATATCAAAATGCTTCTGTCACAGAACAGCAAGCTTATTCTGGATTAGACTCATTTGGAAGTCCAGGCAGCCCTTCTCTCCTTATAAGAAGTCTTGATCCCTCTCTAGTTGGACTCTTACTACCCTCAGTTCTGCATGAAGGCCAGGGGGACTGAACTGCTTGGACTGCCACTGTACCAGTACATCCATTTGTCTCTGGGTATCTATGTCTCTTTATATGGCTGAACGAAGTGGAGGACAAAAGATCTGGCAAAGATTATCCCATCACATACCTTCTACAATATAGGACTAGAACTGAATTTGCAGGGGACTTAAAGTACAAGAGAAAAATGAGCCAAAACAGAAGAAATATGTGAGGAAAGCACGGGCACGGCTCCATTATTTTACATGCTAGTTAGTTATGTTAGGAGAGAAGAAAAAATCTTAAAGAGAATTGCCTTTCTCTTTTCACAGGCAGGAAGCTTTCGTACTTTTTTTCGATGAGGTAGAGTGTCTTCTAGTGCCTCTTTCCTATTGAGCTTACAATTTAAATTTTTTTAATTTTATTTTTTTTGTATTCTTAGAGTTCATTCAACATAGGGATAGGATCATAAATATAGTCACTGGACATATGACTCTGCATGTGAAAATCTACAGAAGTCTAAAGTTTGAACAATATGGGCCACTGAGAAGCAGGGACTTCAGTTCTCTGTGCTTTTCGCACAGTCTCAAGAAATAAAAAGTTTCACTTCATTCTGCCTATGCTGCTCACTAAATGACTTTTTTTGTGTCAGAAAAGTTTATATCACTTTAATAGTCAGACTGAAGACCAAATAGAAATAACGGTACAAACCAACATGATGAAGGTTTCCACAGAAGCGCATGCAATGTATTAACAAAGACCTACTTCCAAGGCTCAATAGTACTTAAGGTGTTTAAGAAAAGTAAGCTACTAAGGAAGGTCTTGAAAAATACATACTTGGTGTGGATGGTGGTACGGTAAAGTAAACTGCCTTACATGGGTGTTAGTGCAAACTCTGCAGTCTAAAATAATGACTTCAGGAACGGATCATTTAGGTTCCAAATCTGGGCTTGTGTGACCTATGGTTTTTGTTCAGCATACACATATTTCACTGTCCAAATAGGATTCCCCAAAGGAGCTCCGAATTTGCTGAGTGTTCACCCCCAGAAACTTCACCTGCTTAGGGCATTCTTCAACGCATGGGTGGTGCAGGCTGGGAAGGTGAAAAATGTTACCACTCCCTGTTCCCCTGCACAAGTAGCTTGTTAGTCAACCGAAGAGGCTGAGCTGACAGAATGCTGCTGCCATGGTTCAGGATCTGATTCTACAACAGCAGGGATGGGGGACACAGTAACCTTTTCAGCCATCCCAGTCTTAGCCTTCTTGTCAATCAAAGCCCTAAGAATACACTGAAAAAACAGATTTTCTGAGGGTGGGCACTCAGCAGTTTCTAAAAATCCAGCTCTTTGAAAAACACTCATTTAGACACTTATCAGTTAGAGCCCTTAAATTTGGTGCACAGCCCTTAATCGGCAAAATCTTTATACGCTTCTACAGCTTGGGTAGCTGAAGCTGTTTGACATTTAAAAGTGCTGATTATCCAGCAAGTCCCATTAATTTTAGAGGGAATACAGTTAGGGTCTGTGGCTCAAACTTAGGAATGTATGATCAGCCATAAATATGTGAATAGTCAATTGATGACAGTATTAGCAACAATCCCATCTGTCCGTCCCCCCCCAAAAAAAACCCAAACAACAAAAGACAACAACAACAACAAAAAAAGAACCCAACCCAACCCTTGATTTTTCTTTGACTTTCCAGTAAGAAGTCCGTGCTATCATTTACTTTGGAATTGATTTAGGCAAGACTGTATTAACCATTCCTCAGTGATTCAGTACAGCCATGTATGGTTTGTGCAAAAGATAAAGAGAGGTATGTTAAATGCTGCTCTGATGCGTCTTCTGCACACTCCTATTCAAAGCATGTAGTGTATTGGTGCACTTTCTTAAAAAAAAAAAAAAACAAAAAAAACCCAAAAAAAACCCCGTTGCTGAGTGGATTACTGATAATGAGTGACTTCTGTATTCCTTCTCTCACCATTCAGCTATCTTACAGTTTCACTTCAACACCAAATACCCACAGAAAGAGTGGGAGTTACAGTGTCTTTAGCTATTGCAGGTGATAGAAGATGCTACAAAACTAGTGCCTCAGGCATTTTTGTTTTTTTTTCTGGACTGAACCTAATCCTAGTCTTACAAGATTTTTTACAATTAAGTTGGTTTTCCTTCTTGGTGCCAATAAGTACTATTACCCTCAAATATTATAGAAGTAGATAAAAGTAACTGGCTAGCCTTTCCCATCTGCAGTACAAATACTCTCTCCCTTTCCTATAATCAGTAACCAGTAGACTGTTTTTATTTAAAATGTCCTCATATTTGGTTTTGGAGATATAATCCTCCCAACATACATACCTTGTGCATATTTCAGAAAGGTGTAAGTACATCTGAAGATTTCCCATCCACCTAAGAGCCAGTATAAACTAGGTGGCTATCAGCAGTGGTGTTATGCTCTTCCCTGCATTGGAAGAAGTAAGAAATCCTCGGTGGTCACATTGACTTGGTACCTGGTATGGCTGTTCATCTCCAAAGAACACCTGTCTAATGGAGGAAAGTGAGCTTCCTTTCCAGAAAGAAAACAATAATCCCCACTTACTGCCTCTTAGCTTGGTCATCAGAACCATCAGTCATGATAATATGATAGATACAGTCTTATCTTGATTCAGTCTGAGCTGCCCTCATGTCTCACATGAGACATGAGTCTTCATGTCTCACATTGTAGGAGAGTTTCGTAACACTAGGCTATCATAAGAGTAAGAAAGAAGGGGAGAAACAGCTTTAGAGGTGAGCTGCTACATTGCCAAAAATACAGGACTCCTGGGGATGGAAGGAGAGACTGTAAGAGGAAATTTGAATCTAAGCTAGGAGAATGCAGACAATTGTTTATTGGAATAGGAATGAAAATAATGTACAACCAACACAGGCTACAAAAAATTAAAACAACCCGAGGAAAAAAAAAACTACCAAAACCGAAAAACCATAGGTGTCTAACTTTCCTACTGAGTGTCATAACCCCGCACAATGTAGTATTCTCTTAATGGTCTGATGATTCATGCATTTCTGGGCTGCATGCTGACCCAGCTGCATTTGAAAGAATGAAGAGGGGTCTCAGCCAAAATATGCCATAATGATGTGTCATAACTGAGAGTACCTGCAGCTAGAGTTTATCTTCTATTAATTTGTGCTACAAGAAAATAACTTATGTCTCACTGTTCAGATCATTTCTACCTCCTTTTATTCTTATTGCTGCTTTTTCCACTGGTTTCAGGGTACTCTTTGCACATAAGTAATCTGTGGGTGCTAACTGTCATCTGGGAAGGACTTAAATCCCGATCTGCTTTCCTATGCTTGAGGTTGCTGTCACCATCTCCTCCTGACAATCATGTGAGATTAAGTGGCTGCCTACGTTAACCTGAATTGCCATCATATTTCCCAGAACATACGTCTACATGAAGACGTATGTAGACACTCAAAGACACCTGTGTGCCTATGGAGTTACGTGATTCCAAACAGGAAGATTACCATTTGGGAGTTAGGGTTTATTTGGTTTCTTAAATCCTTATTTTGTTAAGGTTTAGGTAAACTTTATCTATGAAGATTTTTTCTTCCTTAAAACTTGGAGAAAAACACTATCGCTTCCATGATAATACTAAGGGGGCAGAGCAGAGCCTGCAGATGAACTGTCCCCTTAACAAAACAGAATCTGCTTCTTAAATGCTTCAGTCTCAAGTAAAATTATTGAAATAAGCTTTTCTGGATCTTTTGTATATAAGACTGTCGTGGAGACTCATGAAATTAAATTAGGCAGATGATAAACTCAAAATAAACTTTATTCTAGACAAACAACTTTATGCTAACCAAACTGTTTAATACTCCAACAACATTAATAAACCACAGGTTCAAGATGTAAAATGGAATTAATACTACACAGCCAACTTAAGAATTCTTAAGTTTTAGAAACAAGAATCCAAAATGATCAATGACTCACGTAGAAAGGTGAGGGCTCTCAACCTGCAGGAGTTACTGTAGGTGGTGTCCCAACCCATGGGGAGCGTCCCCGGAATCAGACCTGCTGCACTGAGGAGGACTGACCCATTTTGCCCTCTGGTGGGGCTCCATTTATACCCTAGTTGAATCTGACCTGTGGTCATATATAGTCATGTTAGTCCTCATTGGCTGAGCGCCTAAATTTCCTTGTCTTTCGACTAAGGTGTGTACATGACAGTGGTCACTGTGCGCCTTCGACAAGTTTTGGTCCTTAACAGTGTGTGTGTTGGGGGTGCACCTGCCACAACGACTACTCGTTGTCTAGAATAAAGTAATGATTTCTTGGTGTGAGTTAGAATCGGTGTTTTTTTCCTAAATAGAAAGCTGGATTTTTTTTTTTTTGAACTTTTGCAATGAATTATGATGACACCCATTCTCAAACGAAGCTTTTTAAATTCAGCCTTGCTGCTGCATTCCTCACATTCAGTATCTTTATTGTTATCCACATACTTACTATTCATAAAACTAAAATATTTTACAATCTGGTTTGTTTTGTTGGATTCTATTTGGTTACGGACTGCTGTTCTAAGCCAACTTTGCAATAGTTTAGTAGTTTAATAGTTGTCATAGCAATCATTCGGGTTTTGCTTACATATTTGCCAGTGCAGTCTGCATAACATTTGACTTCATATTCATCAGTTGCTGTTGTTTTATAAACACTAAGCTGTTGATACCTTACTAAACAAAAATTGTAAATGTCTGTCCTTTCCATTCATACAGTTCTAAATCACATTCAGGCATCAAAATATAAGTTCAGCAAAGATGTAGTTGCATTTATTTTATTCTTCTAGTTAACTCCATTAACATGGAAGGCTTAAAAGACTTTAATCTTTGGAAATCTTCTGCAAAATTGTTCTAAAGCTGTTCTTCAATCCTGCATGCATTAGACATCCCCAGTCTTTTGGCTAACAGCTATAGTGCATGTTTTCTTTTTAAGACAGGCTACAGGAATTTTCAAAAGATGGTAATAAGATTCTGATATTCAGTATGGCTTTACAATGTTCTGAAAGCATCTTTAGCACTTAGAAGCTGATGTCCAATGGCAGACGCCTGTGTCACTGGACACTGTGACACTGGACTCTGGAAATGGGCCTGCATAGACCTAACCACCCACACACACTTCATTTCACATTTATTTCTCACAGAAGAACAAATCTTATTTTGTTTGTATGTCTTGAGCTAGGTTTGATCTGTTGTCAAACTGAGCTGATGCTAGTACCTCACAAAACAGGTTGTGAAATCAAAGCTTCTCATTATAGACCTATCGATTCTCATTTTTGTATTTGTGTTATCACTTTCCACAATGAATATTGTTAAATGACTTCATTGTTACAATTTTTTCCTGGGTAGTTTTGACAACAAATATTATTCTTTTGAGATACACCTTTCTTTTCATGTCATCCTTTTTTATACGCTTCACATTTTGTAATCTAACCGCTTAACCAGTTCACTTTTCACAGTTTAAGGTTATGCTATATATAGGACATGATTTTAAAACCTTACTAATTGTTGCTTAAAGAGATGCTGGTTTGCATTTCCCATGTTCACGTCACTAACTGTGTCAACATTTTTCACCATAAGCATCATTCATTATGAGCAAAAATCTTTCAGGCTCCGTGCTCTGGCTGAGCCAAAACAGTTAAATAGCTGTTAAATAGTTACAACATGAAGAAAGAAAGAAAGAAAAAAAGAAAAAAAACTGTTGAACTATTACTGGAATGTAAGCTGTTATCTCACTAGGGGTAGTTCAGGGATCTCTAACCCGCTCCTGAACTAGATTACGTGGGTATGCGCTGCCTCCCTAGGGTTTTTAATGCTTCAGCTATTACTACGGAGGAAGAAGAGAAAAACAAGAACTGCACCTAACTGGAAAGAAGAGTCTGAGGAAGGAAAATGGAGTACAGAACAGGGACATAAGCACAGGTGGAGACAGATGGACAGAAAAGACCACAGGACCAAGAAATGCAGAGCAGGGGAGAGGAAACTAGGACTGTGCAGTCACAGTAAAGAAGAAAGATGGACTATGGATCCAGTCAGGAAAGGAGATTGATCTGCTGGTCAAGCAGGGAAATGTTTGGAAGTACAGTGTAAAGGAAATTTAATAATCTCAGATCACTTCCACTACAAAGTTAATTGAATCAGTACATATTTTTCTTTTCTTTAATCACTGCTGATACACAAGGTATGGGAACAGGAAGGAGAAACTGGAATGAGATCGTACTTTTTTGATTGATTTGAAACTCCTTAGCATTTCATATCTTGGGAGACCTATCAGTATAGCACGGTAGCAGCTGACAGAGCAGTTTCAAATAGCTTTTGCTGTAGTCATGAGTTATTGCTAATTTTTTAAATCTGATTTTATTTTTCTTATGGTAGATATCTAGAAAATAAAAGTCACTGTGTTCATCATCTGCATGTGTAGGAGTTGGTTTAAGTGACTAAGACTAAGAACATGGTGAAAGAAGGGAGGCTAGAATTCTATGTGTACTGTGCACAGCATTAACCATAAAAATACCTTTTCTCCTCAAAAGCTCTTCTCTTTTTCTCACTTTGTATGTTGAAGTTTCTTCAACAAGTGAAGCATGGGAGCTTTGTAAACAAATTATTTTCCAATAACAAAGTCCCATTTCTTCCCTCAGAATTTTCCCTTGCCTGTGCAGGACAGCTTCCCATGGGTGGAAAAACTGAATGATGAATTTTAATTAATACTCAATTAAATAATTTTTATATCTATGAGTTTTCAAGCCTGCAAGTTTAACTTTCTTTACTATGATTTTTTATTTATAATGATGTAAGAAAAGGGATACTGTTACATTGTTAATAGTACTCAAATGGTGGCTCTCCAGCCTATTTGTTACAGCACTTTCCCTAACATGCCTAAGGAGTGTTGGCTCCCGATCCACTCATTGTGTAGGATATATGCAGTGGCATCCAACATAAAATTGAACAGTTGAGGTGGAATCCCAGATCTGCCAGCTTCAAGCTGACTGCCATAGCAAGAAGTTATAGACTCACACCTGCATTTGCTGTCTTTCAGTCTTTCTTTGGGCCAGAAAAGATTGTCTTTCTACTGAGTACTCAACTGGTGGGTGGGACCAAATCTTATCCCCACATACCCAGCGGCCTAGTGATTAAAGTTGGAGATATGTGTTCATATCTACCCAGGCAGAAAAACAAATTTGAAATTAGCTGTCCCATATCACAAGTGAAGTGCTCTATTACTGAATTATCAGAGAAAAGGAGTAGTATCAGTAGCTCATTCCTTTCTTCCAGCCTTATTTAGAAATATATTAAGTCTCTGATCATATTCTGGTCCCTAATCTCTGCAGAGACAGACAGATATGAATCTCCTATGGATTTAAATGTTCTCTGGAGCTGTGAGTTAGGTAAGGACTATATCCTTAGTTCCCATTTTTCCTTACAGTTATTCTTACTGTTTAACTCGCCGTCATTCTTTTTTTGTTGACCTTTGTATATTCCGTTCTTAAACACCAAGTTCTACCCAAATAAAGGACAAACTACCTAGCTATCTGGACTGCATGGTATGAATTTCACTAAGTAGCTGTGGCATAAATTTCCCTTGTGAATGTATAGCCTAACAGCCTGTCTCCAGGCAGCAATCAGGACCCCACTGAGCTTGGCAAGGTGCAGTCACTGATCCAGAGCATTCACAACATAAGCTCATGACAAGGCAGAACAGATGGAGACAAAGGTAAATAGCAGTGTGGTGGGAAACAGAGTAACAATGAAGTTAGGTCCATCTGTTGTTCCAGTAGGCACAGAAAGTATACTTGTCCTCGGTTGTGTCCCATTGCACCACTTCATCTCTTTTGGTACAGCAGGTGGCTTGGTAGATAAATGGACAGGGCTACGCTTTGACTGAGGGGGGTGTATTTATATGTCAACCCTACCTCCCACACAGACTTTGTTTCCTTCATCCTTCTCTTCCTCTTGGCTCTGAACACCATCTCAGTTCTCTTGGAAAGGTGGATGGGCATGGTGCCCTCAGTGTCTTTGTGGAGCACTAGTTAGGTGCTGAGCGAGGAAATCCATGCATAAAAGGCTCAAAGCTTTTCTTTGAGGCAAAAGCTCTCCTAAAAAAAGAAAAATAAAATGGTCCAGGAATTGTTCTCTGGTTCTGCGACCAAGTGGCATGACATAGCTGGTGTCCAAATGGCTGTCTTCTCTTATGCTCCGAAGTAAGCTGTCAACATCAAAACTGATTACTGGGGATGGTCTCTGGTGCAAACTGTCCTTCAGATATTTCAAAACATTGTGTGTGAATGTGCTTGATGATGCAGGCTGAAATTGAGCTATAGATAATACAATTAAGCTGTATCAGTGATGTCAGGTCAGTGCTTGAGCCCTGCACTTAATTTAGCTTGCATTATATAAAAAACTAAAAAGTATAAAGTATAGAAATAATATGAGCAAATAGTCCTACTTGACACTTTATGAAAGATGCAAAACAAAGGGATAAAATGCAGGCATGTAGGGAAAAGAATTAAATAGTTAGAGGGGTTTTGAAGGTTTATGACAAACTATCACTTTCAACTGTTCTGGTTTGGTGTTTGTTTTTGAGATGAAGTGTCAGTTTTATCCAGGAAGAGGTGACCTTCCTGTTCATAAATCCTGAATGCTGGATCATGGTAAATAAAAGACCAGCTTTCTTAGTAAGGTACTAAATGGAAAACTGTGAAAATCATTCAGGTTAGAGGCAGTTGTCGTTAAATTCCTGTGCTTTTATCACACTGCAATACTGCAAAGGACCATGACTATTTTAGTATTCTACTACATCTCACATCGGCATCATCCTGTATGTCATTTAGACACAGTGTCATAAACTAGAAGCTTGATTCTCTGAAGTGCTCAGTGTAAGATGCCAATCACCTTCAACCCCCCAATCCACTAGGCTGCTTGTAATAACTCTCCCAAAGATACCAGCTCCTTCTCATTTTCTATACCTATAAAATAGTGAAAAATGAAAAAAAAGAAAAAAAAAATCAAACAACCAGACACTTTAGTATTGTGTCTGCAGAAAGGAAAGAGAATTATATATAAAGCACGTATGCATTTGTTTGATTGGGGTTGTCTTCCCAGCCCTGTGGAGACAGGCAGCATCACTTAAGAAAATACACCTGATCCTGCTTACACTGTGTTGGGACTTAACTGCCATTCAAATACATATTTTTTTGTTTGTTAAATTAATTTGACATACGGCTGCTAGCTATAATCACAGGTGAACATGATTTATAAAACTAAAACACTTGTAGTGAAAGGATTGTTTCATTATTATAAAGACTTATGTGACCTCTTATTTTTAAATGTTAATTTTAACAGTCAGTGGAAGAATGACTTGGGTATGTTTACATTTTTGTGCTTACATAAAAATAATTAGGCTGACATTTCATTATCATGGTTATTAGAATAACTGAGAAAATAAAGATTGCAATAAATACCTTGCTATGCTTTAAGAAATAGACTGCATTAATAGAAGTGATAAAGTAGGAGCAAATATTAGTGTGTCATTAGAAAAAATGTCAATGTCATCTGATTTTATATGAGAGCATACCTTTTATCAGAATACTACGTGAATTCACTCAAAATCCAATCTTCTTTTAATGATAAGGCAACATTTTGATCTTCATGTTGCTGAGCAGAATATAAGAGTTCATAGCTAAATACCAAATTCTCATGACTGCTCAGTATTTTAAATAACAAAATACTTGTGCTTACAAATCACAAATTTCATACTAAACTGAATTTTGTTATTGCCCTTCACAGACTGTATATGCAAGTAGTCTTCAGTTTGGGTTTTTTTTTTTTGAAAAAAAGTGTTCTAGTTTATGAACATAAAAGTTACATTTAAGGTATTAGTGGACGTATCACATTTTTCATTGAGTCAATCTATTAAAAACTAACAATTCTTTCAGCTCTAAAGTGAAACTGCACAAGCAAGCTGTCTAATCACATAATTCATAAGCAGGGGAAACCAGTTAATATGAATTTTTGTGTGAAACTGCATAACATGGATGTAAAACCATATTATGTGGTCCATTTCTGGATCATCTATTTACTGATAAAAATACTTACAATATTTTAAGTGTAATTCTGTGTTGCAAAGAATTTTAACTAGAGTCACCCACGGACTCTTTCTCTCCTCAAAAAATTCCACAGCTAATTGTCTAAAACAGAAAGCAATTAAATTAAATCAGCACCTCTGGCAACAAAATAATTCTTAAGGAAGAAAACATGCTCCTTTTCAGACACAAGTGCACTCACCTTGGCAAATGCTATTAGGATTTGGAGATGAGGTCTAGCCTGACACTTATTCCAGTGCTCTAAGACAGGTTCTTGCTTACCTACTGCATATTCATTATTATTATTATTATTATTATTATTATTATTATTATTATTATTATTATTATTGTTGTTGTTGTTGTTGTTGTTGTTGTTGTTGTTACTACTACTAATAATAATGTGAAAAAGAATTCCTGGGAGCCATGGGAAACATGAAATTCTGTCTCTATTAACTATTGGTTATTTTGGTGATGATAACTATGCAGTAAGCCCTTCATTTTCTAAAGGAACTGACATTTGCTAATGCACATAAATAGGCCAGCTGTTCCTTTTTGGGGGGTAAAATATAATATACAGTTAAATCTACCCAAATTGCTATAAAAATCCCAAAAGTAAAGTTGAAAGTCTTTCACTGGGGAACCTGAACTACAAATTCCTAATTAATTAGAAAGAAAATAATTTTCAGTATAAAGTAATGCATTCAAATATTTAAGAATGCTGTTTTATGTTCCCAAATGGCAATAATTTAGGAAGTGAGAAATAAAGACATAAAGACAATCATTTTGCTATTTAATAGGGAATGTGATGGGTAATGAAGCAAGATTACAATTAAATTCTAGCATGCTGTGTCCTACAGGAAAAATCAGCTCTAATGTTTCTAACCTTTATCAACTGGCAGCACTACAGTTCTGATCTCCTAAGTAGTTATCTATTTTGTCTGTACGGCATTGACCAGGATTAATACTGCAAGACACTAATGGAATGAATAATCTAGATAATCTTAAATGTGTTATACTGCATGGTGATCATAGGATTGCAGAAATACTCTACGGATTGCAACTTCACATGGTCAGAAATATTTACAGGCAGCATTTGCCAAATTGCAATGTCTAAAATTAGGAACCTGAAGCCACATTCTGTCATCTCACTCTGCAGTCTGACTTTTTCATGAGAACTGAGGACTTCCGACCCTATTAATGTTAATGAGACCTAAAATCCCAGAAAACCTCTGAAAATCTGGCAGCTTTCTTTTATATGGCTAACTTCAATTATCTAAATTAAAAATTACAGTTGAGAGTTTTTTCAGGTTTTCGTTGTGTGGTGGGGAGGCACAATGAACAACACAGGCCATTGCTGATTACTTGGTGCTAGGTGTTTAGCAAACCAGTTGGCAGCTAATACTGGCAAGCTAATGCAATACATTTTTGAACAGTAGCCTTTTAGGGAGATACCATAGGTGGACATCCAACAACAAGTGGAAGATAGAGCCCGAAGAGGAACTGCTTTCTCAGCCATGGACCTGAAATATCAACTGAGAGGAGCAAGTGTCATATTCTTCTGGGTCCAGTTTATGCTGGTCTAAAGTGGACTGGTGGTGCTCAAGCTCTGGTTTGTGTAGACATTCGTGTTTTGGAGGAAAGGGCTTGCTGTTCACTACTTAACCCATGCTGTTAAGCAAATAAATTTAGATTTTATGCCAGTGAGCAGTGTGGTTCTGTCCCAGTGACCACCATTCCCAGTCTTCCCTCAACAGTTTGCAGACACCTTTCTGCCTACTTGTTTTGTCTGCACCTTGCAAAAAGGAGCCGTTTGGAAAAAAAAAGCTATATAGAGTCATCCTTACAAAATGGTAGAACTGTCTAAACCTTCTTAAAGCCGAGTCATCCCAAATTCATGGAGTGACTGTAAGACGGACGGAAAGTGTGGAAATAGAGCAGATATTTAACCTCCCCATTAATTCCTAACACTTTTCTGAATGGCACTCACACGTTATGTTAATGTAAATATGTCTTTGTGTCATTGGAGAGATGCCTGTGTAAAACAATCAGAAAGGCTTACTGTCTAGAGAGTGGGAACTATACAAAGAAATTTTCTATAAGTTTTTGGTACCAGAGTCATGCAACTGAAGACTCCTTAAAACTTTAAAAAAAAAAAAAATCCTGCTTTTTATCCAAAAGTTGGGAGACTTCCTTCAAATGTTTTAATGTATGTTAAACACTGTAGTACCTTTTTTATTACTTAATAATAATAACTAATACACATTTTAAACTCAATAATTATATTTTATTAAATATGAAATGGAAATTTAATCCAAATACTTGTAATCAATTGCTTCATTATTTCATTCTGAATTATACTGCATAATTATGCCTTTCTAAAATTATTGATCGTCACTTTGTTGTACAGTTTCTCTTCAATGAGTTTAACCAGGTAACAACATTTTTTCAGTGATTTGATCTCAAGCCAGAAATTAACCAATGTTTTGTACGTTTTAACCCCTGTATCATAAGACCAAAGTCACTCAAGAAGAAAAAAAATGAGGAGGTCATCAAGTGCATGTTGTTACCAATGACGAATTGCACTTTATCATGCACTTTATGCTGTTTTCCTCAGAATTTATTCTTGGCTATCATAGGTGAGGAGATTTCAATCACTTCTAGTCCAAATTAATTCCAGGGCATAATATACTTGATTTCTATCTTTTTCTCTCTATCATTAGGCCTTATTATTTCTCTTTTAGTCCTATTTTCTTGTTTCTTCTGGACCCAATCATAAAGTGAAACTCTAAATAATTTTCCCAATGTTTATTGTCGGCCCTTCCAATACTTCTACTGGTATAAATGCTTCTTTTTCTAGTCTAAACCATCATTCACTTGAGAGCTATGCATATGTTTCATTTTCGAAGGATTTCAAACAGAATCATAGAACCATAGAATTGACTAGGTTGGAAGGGACCTTTCAGATCATCTAGTCCAACCGTCAACCTAACACTGACAAAAACCGTCACTAAACCATATCTCTAAGCACTACGTCTACCCGTCTTCAACCACTTCGCTGGGCAGCCTGTTCCGATGTTTTATAACATTTCAGTGTAAAATTTTTTCCTAAAATGTACTCCACTTGAATTTTAGCTTTGAGAGAGTACACAGATCTAACTACTAGGGTACAGTGCAGACCTCCACAATTTTCCCTAGCTTTTCAAAGCACTGAATAGAGCACATGACTGACTGGAATATTTATGTATCACTGTTTTTTCTGAAACTGGCTGAAATCTTACACTGTTGAATCAGAAATCACTTTTGAATAGTATGAATCCTATTTATATCCCATCTATAAGTTTCCCATTGAGTAGTTTCCTGAAAGGTCAAATGTGGCTGAAAGTCTCTTCTGTCAGATTTCCAAGTTGGTCAGTGCTTTGAGGAGAGTCTGTTTGCAACTTTGAAATGGTAAGCTTTAAAAATATGAAAAGGTTTTAGTAAATTTAGAACTATAGTTTCCAAAAAACATGGATTTCATAGACTAAGTAAGAACCAGCAAATACTTGAAAAATAATTTTTTTTTAAAAGCAGAATGAAACAAAACAGAAATATAGGAGGTTTTAGACAAATCTGACCTTGCGGGTCAACTCCTTTCCTTCAGATTTGCTCTCAGTCCAGGAATGCAATGTTTTTTGGGGCCTCAAATAATAGAAAATAGAATTTTCTACCATTACATCTGAGACTCCTTGTTTATTCTTACCCTCTCCCTGCCCATAGTCCTTTGGTTTCATGGAAAGTGTTCTCTCTCCTTCCAGAGATACTGATACATTAGCCCTGATAACACCAGGAGACAGTCATCAGAAAAAAGCAAACAATGAAATTGTGAACTAGGCATAAAGACAGTCATCACCTGTGAGAGCATCACATCTCTCCATAATGTGTCTTCCCATCATTTTTCTGAGTTTGTGAAATATTACAGGTAGGAGATATATAAAAAAAGAAATGTTTGCCTTACCCTGACAAAACACCTAACCTCACAAACTTTAAGGAATACACGAAATACCCAGCAACATAAGTACTGGTTGCACAATCAAAGTTTGAAGACACATCTGCATGGCAACACACGGTCCCCTGCAGAGAGAATGCATAGATGGTTCCAAACAAGCTGGACTTAAGAGATATTATTCTCTCAACATAGCCACCTGGCTGAGGAACGCGATATGTATTAACTTAAGCAGATCAGTGTGCTAAAAACACATTCTTACTAACTTAGCATGGCCATACTATTTTTTGATCTCCACTTCGAAATCTGCATGATACCACTGAGACAAACCTGTTCAACAGACAGTAGCTGAATATGCTAAAAAGGCATTTCACTGTTCCACACAGGTATATTTCAAAAGCACATACTCCAGTTCTTCATGCACTGATAATTTGTAGAGAATTCCAAAGCCTTGAAACAACAGCTTGTCTTCACAGGACTTTTATTAGATACAAACACAGATGATTCAGGTTTACTTAACAGTAGCAGTAGCCTTAATCTCAAATAGTTCAACTGTTTCAATGATTTTTGTTTTATTCTTGCATTATATCTGCATTTTGTATTATAAGCTACAAGGCAGTGGTGTTGTTTTACTTGTTATCTGAGGAAGTACTTGGACCATTTAATGCAATTTCATGTTTTACGTGCATGTGAAATGTTACAAACTGCTAAAAGCTGAAGAAACTAACTGTTTTATTATAGCACAAAAGTATGGCATGGTCTAACAATTATAGGAAAGCATTTTTGTCAACAGAGTCTCCAACATTATATATAAACAACAATGACAAATAGCACTTATCTTATTAATACTTCACTACTAATCCATCAGCTTTAACTAAGTCTCGGATGACCTAAAACTCGGAAGATTTCAGCCAGTACCCTGCCTTAGCTTGCATGCTTCAACAGTTTTATTATGTTAGCTTTCTTTCTATATACATAATGCACAGATAAACTGATCCACTGGGGTGCTGCCTTGTCTTCAGTGTTCAGTAGATTAAATGAAGTCCCAGTCTGAGTAAAATGAAAAAAGAAGCAGCGGTGGTAAACACATATACAACATGAAGAAATAGTATTGTACGTCACAGGGGAGAATGAAATGCAGTTTTAGTATTAGATAATTTCCTCAAAGTTAAATTAGAACCAAGAATCTTATATGAAAGGAATATGTTTTTACCAATACGAAAGTAAATTAAATTTACTTTTTAAGTAAATTGCTACAGGGAGAAAAGAGGATGGAAATGTGATTTTTTAGGAATTCAAATTAAAGTCAATGTTATCAACTGAACAAAAGTGAACAGTATTCTCTGTACAGTTAGTTAAAGGGAAATCTCATCTCACATCTCACCATGTGTGACTGATCAACAAATCCCCACAACAGAAGAAGACTCAGAGGAGATGGTCATGGGCAATGTGCTCATGAAGCTCAGGAGCAAATATAGGGGGTAATCACAACTGTTATAAAGAAAGCTAAACTTATCTCAACAGAAAGGAACCACGGGGTGACTTTTGTTTTATATAAAGGGCTATGTCAGTTGAGTGAATCAACTGGTTTTTTAAATAGCCTATCCTGAGTTAATCAAGAAGTGTAAATGTCTTCCCAAGGCAGACAGACCAGAATGGGGGAAGAGTATAAGTAGCTCAGACCAACTTAGCATATAAAAACTGAGCAACAAACACAATAAACATTGAGGAGAGCAATGGGCTTGGGCTCACTTCAACTGTATATTACATCCAGTTTCATGACGGTGAGCATACAGAGACTTCACCCTGAAGATATGCCTACCTCTTTTGACTGCTTATGGGGGAATTTTGATAAAATATCTTAAAATAAAGGCCCAGCTTTAGACATCTAGAGTATTCAGTTGCCTAAACACAGGCATCTAGTGCTGAGGTGTCCTCCAGCTAACAATCTAAGAAGGTGCAAATGATACCCCAATACTGCAAAAGAGTAGAATAGAGTAGAATAGAATAGAATAGAATAGAATAGAATAGAATAGAATAGAATAGAATAGAATAGAATAGAATAGAATAGAACAGAACAGAACAGAACAGAATAGAATAGAATTTCTGTTGGAAGGGGCCTACAATGATCATCTAGTACAACTGCTGGACCAATTCAGGGCTGACCAAAAGCTAAGACAAATTATTAAGGGCATTGTCCAAATGCCTCTTAAACACTGACAGGCTTGGGACACTAACCACCCCTCTAGGAAGGCTGTTCCAGTGTTTGACCACTCTCTTGGTAAATAAATGTTTTCTAATGTCAAGTCTAAACCTCCCCTGATACGTCTTTGAATCATCCCCATGTGTCTTATCACTAGATACAGGGGAGAAGAGATCAGCACCTCCCTCTGCACTTCCCCTCCTCAGGAAGCTCTAGAGAACAATGAGATTCCCCCTTGGCCTCCTTTTCTCCAAACTAAACAAAGCCAAAGTCCTTAGCTGCTCCTCATAGGACATTCCTTCCAGCCCTTTCACCAGCTTTGTTGCCCTCCTCGAGTACCTTCACATGCTTCTTAAATTGTGGGGCCCAGAACTGCACACAGTATTCGAGGTGAGGCCGCATCAACGCCGAATACAACAGGATAATCACCTCTTTTGACTGGCTGGTTATGCTGTGTTTGATCCATCCCAGGATGCGGTTTGCCCTCTTGTCTGCCAGGGCTCTGCTAACTCATATTGAGCCTGCTGTCAACCAGCACCCCCTGTCTGCTACCTCTGTGTAGATGAATCAGGCGTTCTAGAGTTTTTGAAAGGGACAAGACGTCTAGGCAAATGAATTACCCTCAACTGGGATTCAGATCCAAATTATTGACCTCTTACTTGAAGTACTTAAATACAGGTATCTATACGAACCATGCGGTTAAGCTCTCATTATATTCAGCGGATGACTTGTCATCAGAGTTAATGGAAGAGAGCTATTCAGTTCACCCAGAAATAGATACCTACATTTGATCATCTGAATGGTGAAACAAACATATCCAGAACATTCTTCCCTGCAGATAAGGCTTTACACCACCACAGCTTTACGCTTTTTCCTTAGAGATGTTCTCACTGTAATCCTGTAAGGATTCTGTAAAAGTTTATTCATGTTCTAAACCAATATGCATCTCTTCTGAATATTTTTCGTGCACATTCATAGTGTGTGGAAGATTTAATTATGTATTTGTGTATACATGATATTACAGGAAAATTTTGAGTCACCTGATTTGAAAAATTACATGATTGCATGAAAAAGTAACTTGATGGATAATCAAGATATTTTATTATACTTTGTAGCTTCATTTTTGCAACCTAAGCTGAATCAGGTAGTTTTGCCCACTTAGATTCTCATTCATTTTGCATGGCCTATAGTGACAAAAGCTAATTTTGTAAGTCTAAGGGAATCACAGAATCACAGAATGGTAGGAATTGGAAGGGACCTTCAGAGATCATCTAGTCCAACCCCTCTGCCAAAGCAGGTTCACCTACAGCAGGTTGGACAGGAACACATCCAGGCTGGTTTTGAATATCTCCAGGGAAGGAGATTCCACAACCTCTCTGGGCAGCCTGTTCCAGTGCTCTGCCATCCTCAAAGGAAAGAAGAGGCCTGTTGCCTCTTGTCATGTTGCTGGGCACCACTGAAAAGAGTCTGGCCCCATCCTCTTGAAACCCAGCCTTTAGATATTTATAAGGTTTGATAAGATCCTCTCTGTCTTCTCTTCTCCAGGCTAAACAGACCCAGGTCTCTCAGCCTTTTCTCATAAGAGAGGTGCTCCAGTCCCTTGATCATCTTTGTAGCCCTCCACTGGACTCTCTCCAGTAGTTCCCTGTCCTCCTTGAACTGGGGGGCCCAGAACCGAACACAGTACTACCTATGTAGCCTCACTAGGGTAGAGGGGGAGAATGACCTCCCTCAACCTGCTGGCCATGCTCTTTTTAATGCACCCCAGGAGACCATTGGCCTTCTTTGCTGCAAGGGCACATTGCTGCCTCATGGTCAACTTCTTGTCCACCAGGGTTCCCAAGTATCTCTCTGAAGAGTTATTTTCCAGCAAGTCAGTCCCTAACCTGTACCAGTGTATGGGGTTATTCCTTCCTAGGTGCAGGATTCTACACTTGCCCTTGTTGAATTTCATTAGGAGTCTGCCCAACTCCCTAGCCTGTCCAGGTCTTGCTGAATGGCGGCACAGATGTCTGGTGTGTCAGCCATTCCTCCCAATTTGGTGCCCTCAGGAAACTTGCTGAGGGTACACTCTTCCCTGATCCAGGTCATTGATGAATAAATATGTTGAACAAGACTGGATCCAGTACTGACCCTTGGGGAAAAGAGCTAATTATAGGTCTCCAACTAGACTTTGTGCTACTGATCACAACCCTCTGAGCTATTTAGCCAGTTCTCAATCCACCTCACTGTCTGCTCATCTAATCCACACTTCCTAAACTTAACTATGAGTATTTTTTGGGGGTCAGCATTAAAAGTCTTGCTGAAGTCAAGGTAGACAACATCCTCTGCTCTCCCCTCACTACCCAGCCAGTTGTGCCATTATAGAAGGCTCTCAGATGGTCAAGCATGATTTCGCCTTGCTGAATCCATGTTGACCATTCCCAATAACCTTCTTTTTCTCCACATCCTTAGAGATGACATTCAGGATAAGCTGTTACATCACCTTTCCAGCCTGTAGTTTCCTGGGTCCTCCTTCTTGCCCTTTTTGAAGACTGGAGTGACATTGGCTTTCCTCCAGTCCTCAGGCATCTCACCTGTTCTCCATGACCTTTCAAAGCTGATGGAGAGTGGCTTTGCAATAACATCCGCCATCTCCCTCAGCACTCATGTGTGCATCCTATTAGGGCCTGTGGATACAAGAGTCGAGTTTGCCTAAATGATCTCTAACCTGATCATCCTTGACTAAGGGAATGTCTTCCTTTCTCCAGACTTTCTCTCTTAACTCTAGGGTCTGGGACTCCTGAAGGCCGGCCTTAGCAGTAAAGACTGAAACAAAGAAGGCATACTTTATAATTTTTACAACACTAAATGTACAGAAAGGAGCTGAAAATCTTGAATAATGTAAGAAAATTAATCTATTAATTGCATTATTACAATCTAGAACTGAAGTGTCAAGATCTTGTAGTCAAATATTATGCATGATGGATGAAAATTAAAAAAAAAATAATCCTCTGCTTTCATTTCTTTCTTGTAAAAAAATCAAATAAAAATTTAATCACGTAATCAACTACTATGAATATTTGTAATTACAAACTATATAATGGGAAATAATAACAGAAAAGGTTAAATTTCCATTTACCTATGGCTGCTCCCTACCTTTATATTTAAAGATGGAAAACGAGACATGCAACTGCAGAAAGCTGTTGTACCTACAGTAGCAGGACTATGAAATCAATTTCTCTCTTTTTCACACATAAGTATTTATACAGAAATTTCTTTACACCTTCTCTGTAGTATAATTCTATGGTTTGTATGTGTGGAGGAGTCTGTGAGAACATTTTCATGTACAAGATCTCAAACAATAGGCTGCAGAAGAAGTGCTTGTGTAAAGCGTTACACTAGTTAGCATAGCTCAGAACTGAGGATAACCCATAGTCATTAACCTCTTTTCTCCTCTGGGACAGAATTAATTGTGGCCCATATGTTTTTACAATGATAGGTTTCCCATGGGAAATTATTTCCTATTTTTCTTAATATGTGTAGTTTGAAGCATCATGCAGTTCCACAGGAATAAAGAAAACTGTATTTCACAGAAAGTTCACAAGGTAATACACTATCTCAATAGATTGATTTCCTTGACATTTTGAGTATACAGTATATTTTAAACACAAACTCTTTCAAGCGCAACAGTGCCTCAGAGATTATTCTTCTTTGTTTTGGAGCAATCAGGGCCTGGTTCTTCATTTGAAGACGAAGTATAGTTCCTCTTTTAGAGAAAAGCAACCTATAAAGGTTAATATTTTAATCCGTTGGTTAGGTGTTCTGCATGTTGCGATCAGAAAGGCTTTCAGCAATAGTCTTTAAAAGAAAACAAAAATCTCATTCTTTTTTCTAGATCATCAACATAAATTTAAATGCTTTGAAAACTTATATCCCCATCTCATGGCCCAAAAGTTCCATCAACTAGTTACACATCCTATAAAATTGCTTTTCTTTTTACTAGTCTTAAATTTGTCTCAATGTAGCTTATATAAAGACAGATACATAGAACAGTAGCAGGTAGAAAGATGGAAAATGTGATATTTATCTACCTCTACTCTGTTCATCCTTGATTAAGGTAAACACTATCCTTTTATTATAATCCTACTCTTTTTCCTGAAAAGTGGTGAATGGAAAAATGTAGTTACCTAGAATCTCTCTGATTTACTGCTCTGGGATGAAGGAGAATTTTTTACCAAGACAGTAGCAGTGGCATCCCTGCTTATACAGGATTTGGGGTTATTGAGACACTTATGCATACATGTGCTGATTAACCAAATGAGAAACAGAAACTTTTTTCTTCTTATTCTTTTTATGACTATCGCCTTGGCCATGTGCCATGGAAGAATCTGATTCCTTAAATTTCTGTGCTCAAGTATAAAAGCCAAGTGCTTCATGTCCACACTCAGCAAAATTACAGAGGCATCTTGTGCTCATCTGTGTGAGAAACGTACCCACATGGATGTATGTATTTGAACTAGAGCATTCTCAGAACACAGCTGCCTGATTTTTTTCCACAAAACATGCAAAATATGGAGTTTCTTTCAGTTATGAAACTGGCATATCTACACCTCTATTCCTATTTCAAGCAAATCTGGAAAAGGACAAAACTTTAAAATTTCTTATGAGATGCAAAAATTAGAAATAAATGATTCAGGAATTTAGATAGACATCTATTTTTATAATCATCGCTACTGTCAATAAAATTTTTGTATATTTTCAGTTCAACATTACATTTATCGATCACTGAGTTTCCGTGTTAGTTGCACTTCCTGTCATCCACCTGCTGTTTCACTGTAGCTGAATGACAATGGTCTTGAGTCCTATCAGTTATCAGAACAACAAGGTAAGGAGTACTCTTAACAGCAGTATTAGACACTTTCTAGGAAAGTTTTATGAAAATTCTATTTGGTTAAAGATCGATCGCTGAAGAAATACTATACATGAGTTTCTGACCAGCCATAGTCTGACTTCATTTGCCATATATTAGTGCAAGATTTGCTATCACTAATTCTACCGTATTGCAATAATTAAAAGTTTCTGAAATACTTTAACTACTTCACACCCACCTGTAAATGTGCTGACCTATGAAGTGACACATTCTGTTTTTCAAGGTTTGTAACTTAGTCCTTGATTCTAGTCCTTGATGCGAGGGAATGCTTCCGCAAGCTGTTTCAAGTCCGCATTCCAAAGTCCACACACATTTCCATTTCCCTCCTGTTTCAACTTGTTCTAATTGAACATGAAATTTTAAATATGAAGATCATCAAAGCTGATAAAGTCATAAAAGAATTTCTTTTTCACTGTATAGCTTTCCAAGCTACACTCTGTGTATGGTAGTAAAATTACAATTTTATAAAACAAAGATTTTAACTTTGCAGTCCACATGAGCTTCTATCAAAATTGGTCTGAAAAAAACCCAGCAGAATAAAATGAAACTGTGAGCAACTGCATCCACTTCCTAAATTATGTCAAACTAACATCTGCCACACAAATATGACAATGCCCTGTTTACCATAGTGAAAGTAAAGATGTTTTTCCAAAACCAATGAATCTTTGCTGAATCTGCATTAAAATGTTATCCTCTCAGCTCTATGCAACCTGGAATATCTTGCAGAATATTTTTTTGAGAAAATTGGCAGAAGGAAATGAGTTTATCTTCTTACTTTTTCCATCTTAACCATTAATAATAAAGCTATGATAGATCTGTATAGGTCTATAATAGTATCAGAAGAGAATATGTTATTGTAGATGAAAGCTGGGCAAATATCCAAGGAGTACAAACTTTTCTGAAACTTTAATATAATATTTTTTTTTAGTATGTTAGCAATGAATCAGAAAGAATCTGAATAAAATGAAAATGTCATACTTATCACCAGTCTAATATTTTTACTTGTCTTCTTTTTATGCTTGCTGCATGCACATGTTGGAGAATATATAAGTTGAAATGTATTTACAATCAGCAATATTCTGGCGATACAGAATACGTGTCTGCAGCTTATGGAGTGTATGCATCACAAGGTTTAAATTGGTAGGGATATTTTCTTTCTAAATCTAGTTTAAAGTCTCTTCAGAATGTATTTTCTTACTTCATTTGTGAATAATAGTAACTTGCTTCCTAGACCACAGATACTATTGAAAACATAACCTTTTTAATTCCTTAACAATATTTTTTGAAATTGAGGTATTGTGAATGTTATCATATTTGCTAGATATTATTAAAGTGCCCTGTGGTTATTTCTACCTAATACAGGGTAATGGGGATCATGAAATAAAACACCTCAGAGATAAGACAATGCTCTGTGTAGTGATGCTTCATCTGGCAGGAGCAAGAACTTCTAAGAGGGCCTGAGATTTTAAGAGGAAGGGAGGTTATTTCCAGTTGCCACTGAGATCTGTGGAAGCTCTAGTATGAAGTAGCAGCCTGGAATTCTCTGTAACTTCCAGGGGTGCATTGTAGCACCCAAATATAAAGATTTTGTGTTCTTTTTTCCTCTTCCCTCATAAAGTGCATTTATCTATTTTCCCATCATTTGCTGAAAAAGAAAATAAATAAAAAATAGCTGGTTTTGCTTCTCCCCAGAATAAATTAAACAATGAGAAAAAAGACCTAAATTCCCTGTCACATTAAAACGGAATTCAAGGGAGGGGAATTTTGAGGGGAGCGTGAGTTTCTAGGGATTTCTTTCAAAATGAATTATTAGCACTTCATCTTTCATTAGGCCAAAATCATTCATAGGCCTTATGAAAAGAATGACACTTAAAGCATCACACAACAATGTATCTGGAGGATTTTCATATGAAGGTGACCATTTTAAAGTGTAAATCTAGACTTTGAATGGTAATCCAGACTCTCTGGTACAATTTATAGTTTTAAAAGCTCTCTGCCTGTAGTTCTAAGAATGGTAGTTACTTGGGCACCACTGTGAAAAAAATTAGTTTAAAACTCAAAAGGAGTAAAAGTGACATGAATTTTGTGAACTGAAACTTAAGTACATTTGCATTCATTATTTCTGTTGTAGTGGAAGACACTTATTTCCTCGCAGGCTACTACAAGAAGAGAGAAACACCTGAAGTCTTTTGAGAAATAATGAATAGTATGCAATTGAAAACTTTCATGATGCAACGATATTTCATGGTGCAAGAAGAGAAGTAGTGTAGGAGCTGTGTTCTTTAGAAAATTATTTTTTTTAACCTACAGTGAGGAATTTGGTATCACACATTGATTCTTACTTCTCTACTTAGCAAAGTTATAACACATCTTGCTACCAGGCTGTGTGATATGGATCTTCTTGGAAAAAGCCTCAGGTATTGAAGCAGCAAGGGCATTAAAAAGATCTCAAAGAGAAATATTATGAACTCAGATTTGTAAATGATTTCATGAGCTACTCATCCCAAGAAAGACTTTTGGTGCCTGTATTTTATGAAAAGGAAATTTAATGTGTATTAAAAATTCTAAACTTCCTTCATGTATTTTAGAAAAAAATTGCTTCATGTATTTTTTTACTTAATATGGACTAATGAGCATGTTATACAGTAATACTTTATCTGAGAGAAGACACGAGAAAGCACTATTCTCACACCCATTCAAATAGCTGATTGAAAAAAAAAGTCTTGTAGTTTCTCTACAGCATGTTGATCTTACAGCAGTTATGTATGAATACTAGAAACTATTTTACATATCGCAGGTGTAACTGCCTCTTATGTTTTCCATAGAATATTTGAAAATATGGGTTTTTTATTGAATTTTCAGACACTTGCATTTAATTATTGCATACTCCATATGTTGCATGGGTTTTGTGAAAATTGTATTGCTGATTCATTAAAAAATAAAGCTGGCAGTATTGATACAACCTTCCCTGGCTACAGATCAAGAAAACATAAGCAAAAAATTCACATTTATTTATTGGTAGGTTAGAAATAACACAGTAGTTTACAAGAGGCATTTACTATTAGAGCATAATATGGAGTAAATCAAAACCATACACGAAGTGCATTCTCTCCATTTCACAGGCAGTCATGACAGTGTTTGTTAAAATAAAGAAAAAAATATTGTGATCTTGGCAGAGATACTGCTTGCACAGGGAATTGAGTCTCCAGAACAGCATGGTTAGTCACTCTTTGGTGGTGATGAGAGTTCAGTATTTGAACAGAGACCTGTTATAAGGGTCTTTGCAGTAGCACCTTCAGCTGGATTAGGGGAGACTCCTCAAATCGCCGTTTTGCATAGTTCTTACAACCCAGCTGGCCCCAGCACATGCATAATTCCTTGCTCTTTGTATGTTTTAAGAATATACAAAATATCTTTTAAATAAATTAACGGCATAGAAAATGCCAATGCACCTGACCATGTTTACAGGAGCAGTTTTTATTGAATGCTTATAGTATACATATGATTTAATTACTTCTATAGCAGGAATCATCTCTGGGAATCTTTGGGACACACCACCCACGGTGTTAATCAACATTTCTGAGTATGAAAATTAGACTAGTCATAGAAGAAATTGCCTAGGGCTATTTCTAGACCTGTCCAAAATTCTTACCAGGATTACTCCTCTAGTAATCTGTCAATAATTTAGTTCTAAAGGTTTGGCTAATGATCTATTTTCAAGTCAGTCCATCATCTCAAGCCAATCCATAATCTCATGTATATACATATCACTACCAGGGAGTTCCTGGACCACCCAAGAATTAATAACTTGGGTGCAATCACTGTGCAGACAGGCACAGCCCCGGTACACTACTCATCAGCCCCAACTATTCCACAGAACTTAATTGATTTCATACGTATAATCCAAGTCCTATAGCTCTTGCCACACGATAGACCAACCTTTAACAAATAATGCTGTTTAAAATACTATGAGGTGTACACTGAATAGTATGCTGCCTTTTACTAACGATGGTTCTGGGGTTTGGTCCTGGTTTCTGTCAGTATTGCTGTTCATTCCTTTTGCATACCTTTTTCTCCCCGTCCTGCTTCAAGCTCATCTACACCTGGGGAGGGACTGCTACAAATCTGGGAGTGCTGGAGGAATGCAGAATTACTTGCAGGGTTCATCCTGTGGATGAGGAATCTTCATCCCTGTCTCTTACCAAGACAGAAGTTCCCATTCCTAGCACTGATGAAGGAGGAGAGCAGAGAGTAGGAACAAGAAGAAATTTACACCTGAGATTAGTTCTAGAAACACTTGGTTAGGCAACAGCCTGTAACTGATGAAACAAAACTTGTACTGGTTTCCAGTGAAGCAGGAGATGGCAAGGACAGGAACAAATAACACAGGAGAATCGAAAGCAACAAAGAGAACAGGGAGATATTTCCATAAAACCTAGGAGATTTCAGAAGATTTTATTATTATTATTATTATTCCTAAAAGAAATGTTTGATTCAGAATTAATTCATGAACTGCTATTTAGATGAAAATTATTTCTAATCAGCCTTTGGGAAAAGTCAATACTTTTCTGGAAGACCGTATAAGAGATAAGGGTCTTTGAATACATTAGTTTTTAATTGTTTTATACTTCAGAATATAATGCAAGGTTGAAACATTGATTAATTATGGATGTGGGCAAAATTTCATCATCCACAGCTGGGACTCTTTTGTACTTTAATAACAATATGTACTCTAATAACAATATTTTTTTCAAAAATGACATTATCTAATAAACCTCTATAATCTGACCTTATCAAATGCTGTGTATTATGTGTTGCTTAATGAAGGACTGGGCCCCTAACATGTTCTGTAAGGTGATTATATATACAAGTTTTATCTTAAAGCAAATTTGGTAGCTTTCTCTGAATGTTTGTGCATATGCACATTAATTTACTGATGCAAAGTTAATGCAAACTGTTATTTAGGAAACAAAATCTAAGAAAGGCATATATTTCTCTTTATATAGTCTTTCAAAAACTACATTACCATAGTAGAGGCAAACTAATTGTAAAATATTCTGACCTAGAATGATATAATTTTTACTTTTTACAAAACTTTTAAGAATAAATTGTGGCTTTAATGAATGATCCAAGTACTGAGCTGGCAAGAATAATCTCTGTCTGAGCCTGGAGAACATAAACTCTTCATTTTAATCTTTAACACTTGTTTTCTTTTAAAAAAATAATAATCACAATATAGATTTTTCAACCATGAAGTTATATTTTGTGAAATTATAATGAAATTTATCTTGTTCTTTTGACAGTGGGGCACTGTTCTGTAGAACACTACGCGCAGGCAGTAGATTTGTGACAAATTAAAACCTCGAGGAATTTTTGCTCTTTATTCCTAAATCCTATGGTAATTTTACTGAAATCTACCTCTGAAATGCTGTGAGCAGTATGAGATAATCCTTTTGTCCTCTACCAAACTTATTTCAAAGAGAAAAACTCCTCCTTTGCTTCAAAATAGATCATTCTTCAAGCTTGTATAGTCCTAAAAATCTCTCTACTAGATTTATTCTGCAAGGAAAGGAGCAAGACAGTTAATGGGAGCAAAAAAAAGCTCTAAAATATCCAGATTCAGCTTTTACATTACTTACATGAAGTCTAGTGAAGCTGCAGCCAGCACTTATGTGTCTTTTGCTGGCCAATAAGTCTCCTGGTAGTGGTAGACATGACTTCTTTTCTCCTCCCAATCAGGTCTTCTCATCACATTTCTGTGTCTTTTTGTTACAGGGTAGAATTCAAAAGGTTTGACCAGAGATAGTAGGCAGCATCGTTTGCTATCTGACAGTCAGAGTCTAAAATGTATAGGTATCAGAACTGCTTGGTTGCCCACTGGGGCCAACCCACTACAGATATTCTATGTAGAGAAATTTTATGTATTTGGTGCTTTAGAGGACAGAGTGCTTGGCTAGCTTGTAAGCATAATTGGAAGTCCCCAAAAGTTCTTTCTGTCCGTAGAAGAATTTCACAGAAGGGTCCAGTTGGTTCAGACTCACTGAGCTCAGTCTAATATTTCAGTCCTAGAGCTGTATCATTTAAGGCTGATCATGGTTGGTTGTATTTGCCTCTCTATATAGATCTGCTTATATAATGAAAACACAAAAGAGAGTTGTCCAGTCACCATTTAACTGTAATGCAAATTTACCCTTCTATCCTGATGGGATCAGATTACATGAGAATGACTCATGACTGGATGAAAAGCTGGACATGAGCTAACAATGTGCACGCGCAGCCCAGGTGGCCAATCACATCCTGGGCTGCATCAAAAGAAGCGTGGTCAGCATATCGAGAGAGGTGATTCTCCCCCTCTATTCTGCTCTCATGAGACCCCACCGGGAGTACTGTGTCCAGGTCTGGAGCCGTCAGCACAAGAAGGACATGGACCTATTGGAGTGGGTCCAGAGGGGGTCAGAGGATGATCAGAGGGCTGGAGTACCTCTCCTATGAAGACAGGCTGAGAGAGTTGGGGTTGTTCAGCCTGGAGAAGAGAAGGCTCCAGGGAGTCCTTATAGCGGCCTTCCAGTACCTGAAGGGGGCCTACAAGAAAGCTGGGGAGGGACTGTTTGCAAGAGCATGTAGTGATAGGATGAGGGGCAATGGTTTTAAACTAGAGCAGGGTAGGTTTAGATTAGACATTAGGAAGAAGTTCTTTACAATGAGGGTGGTGAGACACTGGAACAGGTTCCCCCAGAGGTGGTGGAGGCCCCATCCCTGGAGACATTCAAGGCCAGGCTTGATGAGGCTCTGTGCGATCTGATCTAGTTAAAGATGTCCCTGCTTATTTCAGGAGGGTTGGACTAGATGACATTCCAACCCAACACATTCTATGATTCTATGATTCTATGACTCCAGAGAAACTACAGAAGAATTAATACTGATGCATAGATGTGGGCTGTATGCATAGTGCTAAATAGATTCAGGGCTGTAATACCACCTTGTGACTGACTGTGGGATCCACACACAACCCAAGCAATGAGAAAGTGGGGAGTCATTTCAATGATGAAACAGCATACTTGGCCTTACTGTCTATAGTGTAGGCCAGTATACATCCTTTCAACTATGTTCCAATTTAGTTTCCAGTTTAAGGTGCCTGCGCTTCTGAGGCATTAAAGGAAGGCATTAAAAGATTTTGCTACTAGTAAACCTCCCTCCCTTCCTCATCTCCCCGGATTTCAGTCCAAATTTCTTTCTCTCAGAATTTGTTTACCTCATTATTCTGTGTTACTATTCCATTGCAAAAGATCAAATAAGTCCTTTCCTTTCTTCTTATTGTTCCAATAGGAACAATAGCAAAAAAAGTCTTTATGTCCAGGTAGAACTTACCTGATTCATAGGAACTTGTGTAAAATGTTCCCTTCCCTCTGTTAGTTGTCTCAGTACTTAAGTAGTACCAACACAATGCAAAATAAAGGGTAGAAAATTGGTCTGTAGACTTGCTTCATTCTTTAATAGTATAGAAAGTGAAGTGGAGATGAGGTAGCATTCTCCATCCCATGAAAAAAAAAAATCTCATGGTTCTTGATTGCACTCAGAAGTTTTGAGATGCACACATACAAGGTTTTGGAACTCAGCTCTATGCATTTGTTTATACTGCCTTGTGTTTTAATAAGGCAGGTGTCTGGCTCAAAATGATTAGATGGTGAAATTAAATCTACATGTTCTTAGCATCACAATTTTTACTTAGTTGTTTTTTGTTCTCATTTTCTAACATTTATCTTCTTCATGTTTCATTATGAGAAGGATGGAGTTTGTAGGACCACTTTTCCCTTTCCTAGTTTGTTGCATAAAAAGGATAAATCATATCTGCCTGAAGTGTGTGCTTCTTTGAGATAAAGGTCACAATTTGCTCTATAGAAAAGAAACTCTCTTTTTCCCTGAAATTTAGTTTCTTAAACTTGGTGGCCATGAAAGACTGATTTATATTCCTATGGTAGAGTGGTTTAATGCTGTGCTTGGATTTGAACAAAAAAAGAACTGTGTTTGCAGTATGCAGCAGAACTAATTTAAAAAAAAAAAAAAAACAAAAAAAAAAAACTGCAAACCTTGAAGTTGTCATAGAAATAGTTAGTTCTGAAAAAGCCCATGGTTTTAGCAAAAGAAATTCATCTGCAGCTCAGTGGAATACAATGCAGTATACTCTAAGTGACATCAGGCTAAGCTGTCTGTCAGGCTAAATGAAGAGAAAACATTTTGTTAAATTAGACTAGTTTCTAAATTACTAATCTTCATGCCACAGCCATTCACTTGTAATTTCAGTGGCATTGGAAATGGGCTTTTCTTTTTACAAAACAGAAAATTGGAACAAGATTTTTCTAAGTAAAAGAGGGATGGTATTTACATAAAGAATAATTTGAACCATTTTGCTGTGCTTCGTCCCAAGGACAATTTCTGTTTCTGTCTTTAGAGGAGGTGCCTCAGAACCCAGACATGGGAGTGTGTAACTGTAATAACCACTATGAATTAGACCTTGTAAAAACAAGTACTTTGTTGTGAAGTGCTAAACTTTTGTGATAAAATTTACCTCAGGTTGCACTTGTCAGGAAAAAAAAACAAAGGAAGCCCACGTGAAACTTGAGCTCAATCTAGGAAGATGCAGATCACTTCCTGGGAGGGGCTGAAAACTGTGACCAGGATTTGAGCCCAATTAAAATTTCTTGTATTATATACTGAGTATGACCATAAAGACAACCTAATAAATTAGCAGGAACAGGAGTATAAAGTTAAAGATTAAAATTGTTTAGTTTGTTGGCTAAAATATATAAATTTTATTTATTATGTAATTATAATGCTTTTTATACATAAGAATCAGATGATAGATGATAATTAGTCATATAAATGAGTAACATAGAGATCTCCTGGATTCTAAGAACTGATCCTTTGAGTATTAACCCTTAATAAATTATTCATAGGTGGAATTGCCTCTTCAGAAAAGGCTGCTGTAGGAAACTTCTGTGATACTTGATCAAGGACCAAAGGCGGTGTAACCCAACTCTCAGTAACTAGTACCTTGTTCTCATAGGTATGGACTTTTTGTAAAGAGCTACTCAATAGAAGTAAGGCTAACCAAAATTGACATTTAAGGTTTATAGATTCAGTTCAGTTCAACAATGCGGTTCCCCCTCCTTTCTTTGCTATCACCTCCCACCCCAACATGTAGAAAAGGCAATCAAAGCTCACTGATCTGGAAATAAATTTTGGAAATGTGGGATATTATGGTGATTTATGAGATTTCTATTATTTTCTTGTTTTATCTAGGAAAGAAATATGAACACAGTCTTTTCACAGTCTTTTTGCTGTTCCATTTCCACTCATGCCTTGAACGAGGGTGTGCAGAGTCACAGAAATTCATTAACTGGACACGTTGAACCTCAGAAAGCTGTTTAGTTCACTGGAACTTCAGGGTGAAAGTTTAGGTCACTTATTTTTTCAGAACTGATTCATCCATCCTTAGGTCTGATACAATCATTCAGCTTTTCCTATTGTAGCTGAAAAAGGCTAGAAAATATTTAACAGCTTCATTCCCACCTCGTACAAACCAAAAATAAGAAATCTAGAGCAAATTAGTCTTTTAATTAGTCTTGTTTGTTTTTTTTTCCCTGAACAAATGGATGCTTCTTAGAACAATGCAAAAACATAAAATGGATTGCAGTGGGGTAAGCTAGAAGTCTATTTAATAACTCCCTGTCCTTGGCTAGATGCTTATGGGAGCTCAGAATATTATTTCCACGGGTGTACTACCAGCTTTGGCAATCTCCTACTTAAGACCCTCCATAGTGAAGACTTTACTCTGGCATGACAGTGTTTAATAGACCTTGCTGGACATTTCTCCTATGCATTTGTCTAATCTACTTTTGATCCCATTTGTACTTTTGGCATCCAAAATATCCTGTGTCAATGAGTGCCAGAATTTAATTATATATTCTGTGAAAAACTACTTCCCTTGATTTGTTTTAAACCAGCTGCCTTATAATCTCATTTGCTGCCCCTATTCTATGTGTTATAAGATATAGCAAATAATAGTTTCTTATTCATCTGCTCCATGTCATTCATTATATTATATACTTTTATCATACCCTGCCACCTGTTCTCTGAAGCTGATGAGTCTTGTTCTATTTAATTTCTCTTTCTACAGAAGTAATTTTATATCTCTGAGCATCCTTATTCATATCAATTATTTCCTTCTTGGCAGCAAGTGACCAGAACTGTATGCAATATTTGAGACATAGGAATACCACAGAGGAATTAGTGACACAGCAATATTATCTGTTCTTACCTCTATTCTTAATAACTCCTGATGTCCAATTTACCTTTTTGACTTCAGGTGAATACTGAGCTAACTTTTCCTGAGTTCAGATCCAGATCTCTCACCTGACTGACTAAAAGCAAAATTTAGGCCTATCAAAATGCATGTAGCGCTAGAATTGTAGTTCCCCATGAAAATTACTTCAAAATTTTCAACACTGAAATTTTCTAGCATTTTTTTGACTGAGATTCTCTTTCAGCTCTTTCAGTCTGTTTTATTTCTGAATATTCTTAATAATTTAGTATCATGAACTATCTTTGTCATGCCACTACTCATCTTTCTGTTTTAGGTTTTCACAGATAACCTGAACTGCACAAATACTGGTACAGCTTTCATAATACCATCCCATGTTACCCTTAAAATCAACTACTTATCTCTACTCCTCTTTTTATGTTAGGTAACTAGTTATTCATACAAAAAAAGATCTTATTTACAATGAAGGTGTAAGAAAAGCCCTAACAAGTCTGTAAAATATTCATTCCCTCTCCAAAAAGAGTCTTAATGGTTCTCCATTACACTTCATTCACCTTATCTATTAATTCCATAATTTTGATAACTAGTTTGGTGAAAAGTCAAACCTAAGTACATGTTAACGTAGAAATACTGACCTTGGTTTTTATGATCTAAGGGACAGCAACTGTTATCTGTAGTATTTCTATAAAGGGTTTGAGAAGCAAACAGCTAAAAAAAGACATTTTCTGGGACCTTTCTGGCATTAGTGATTTCTGGAATCATGACAGTAACAGAGAAACAAGGGAGTAGAACTGAATGTTAACTCAGGAGTGAATATTTGTCTGTTGGTGATTTGAGCTTCTAAAGACTTAGTTAAAAGAGAAAGGACAGCTGTGAAAGCAGTGATATTTCATCTTTCTTATAAAGATGGTTCTATAAACTCCAGTTTTCTTATTTCCTTGCAAACAGAAGAAGGTAGGTTGGAGTTGCTGTCCCACAAGGCAAAGATAAGGGAATTTGTAGGGGCTGCTTAGTTTTTCTATTTTATCTCTAAGACATACAGAATTTGTCCTTCAACCTGTTTGTAATAAACCAATAGTATTGGACTAGGTTCAAAATAACCAGAAACACAGGACCATTTGGCAGTATCCTGAAACATCAGTAGGTAGAGTCAAAGAAGAGAAAGGACCCAGGGAACTACAGACCAGTTAGTCTCACCTCCATCCTTGGGAAGGTAATGGAGCGACTTGTTCTAGATGTCATATCCAAACACGTTCAGGAGCAGGAAGTTATTGGAAGTGGTCAAGATGGATTTACCAAGGGTAAATCATGCGTGACAAACCTCATAGCGTTCTATGATGTAATAACTGGTTGGCTGGATGAGGGCAGAGCAGCAGATGTCATCTACCTTGACTTCAGCAAGGCTTTTGACACTGTCTCTCATAACATCCTCCTTAGGAAACTGAGGAAGTGTGGACTAGACGAGGAGACAGTGAAGTGGATTTAGAGCTGGCTGTTTGACAGGACTCAGAGGGTAGTGATTAATGGAGCAGGGTTGACTTGGAGGCCTGTAACCAGTGGTGTTCCCCAGGGGTCAATACTTGGACCAGTATTGTTTAATGTATTAATCAATGACCTGGACAAGGGGACAGAGTATATCCTCAGCAAGTTCGCTGATGATACCAAACTGGGTGGGGTGGCTGACACCCCAGAGGGCCGTGCTGCCATCCAGTGTGACCTAGACAGGCTGGAGAGCTGGGCAGAGAAGAACATAATGAGGTTCAACAAGGACAAGTGTAGGCTCCTGGGGAGGAGGAATGTCAGGCACCAGTTTAGGTTAGGGGTGGACCTGTTGGAAAGCAGCTCTGAAGAAAAGGATCTGGGGGTCTTGGCAGACAGTAAACTATCCATGAGCAAGCAATGTGCCCTTGTCGCCAAGAAGGCCGACGGAATTCTGGGCTGCGTAGGGAAGAGTGTGACCAGCAGGTCAAGGGAGGTCATTCTCCCCCTCTACTCTGCACTGGTGAGGCCACAACTGGAGTACTGTGTCCAGTTCTGTGCCCCCCAGTTCAAGAGAGACAGGAAACTACTGCAGAGAGTCCAGCGTAGGGCAACAAAGATGATTGAGGGAACGGAGCATCTCCCTTATGAGGAAAGGCTGGGAGAGCTGGGACTCTTTAGCCTGGAGAAGAGAAGGCTGGGAGAGCTGGGACTCTTTAGCCTGGAGAAGAGAAGGCTGAGGGGAGACCTTATTAATGTTTACAAGTATCTAAAGGGTGGGTTTAAAGAGGATGGAGCCAGACTCTTTTCAGTGGTTCCCAGTGACAGGATGAGGGGTAACGGGCACAAGCTGGAACATAGGAAGTTCTTATCAAATATGAGAAAAAACTTCTTTACGGTGAGGGCAACAGAGCACTGGAACAGGCTGCCCAGGGAGGTTGTGGAGTCCCCTTCTCTGGAGATTTTCAAGACCTGCCTGGATGCCGCCCTGAGTAATGTGCTCTAGGCAATCCTGCTCTAGCAGGGGAGTTGGACTAGATGGTCTCCAGAGGTCCCTTCCGACTCTGAAAATTCCGTGATTCCGTGAAAAAAAAAGAGAAATAGTAAGGCTTAAAAAAGACTAAGATTATATCCAAACTTCCATAACTTACTTAGCTAAACATTTTTAGATTGCTAAGTGAACAAATATGCAAGACAGACAAAAAGCAAGGTAAGGGGGAAAAAAAGTGTCTGTCCAACACAGAAGATTAAGAATTCACATTATGATCAACTAGATTTTATCCTATAGTCAAAAAGTAGTGAATACTAAGAAGATAATAAATGCCATATATATATATATATATAAAAATATATATATATATGAAGTGACTTTCATGTGGAAACACTATCACCAGTGTTTTTTCTCTTATAATAGAAGAAAATTTTCACATCACTTCCCTTTTTTTTATTCCTTGGAAGTGATATTTCTCTGAGCTTGAGCCCTGACATGTGTTTCATTTATTTTCTCAAAATATTTCATCAGAATTTATTCACTCAGCATTGGTTCTGTGTGAAATTATATGCACCTAAAAATCCTAGCAATTCCTAACACAAATATTGTGCATACAGAACTCTACAACATCTGATAAGTCTTAACTTGTTTTGGAGCTAGCTGAGATTTAAGAGATTCCAAGACAATTCACGTAGATATTCTTTAAACAATAAACACCAAATAAATTTTCATACCTGGATACTAAGACTTCAGGTTGTGGGTACTTTCTTGCTACAATTTAGTTAATAAAAATTGGTACACATCTAGGAGCCATAAAGTATTAAGAGCTATTTTTCTCAGAAATGAAATATAAAGCTTTGTACTTTTTAGAAGTGAATGCTTGCTACTCCTCAGCTGGAAAAATAGTTTCTTGCCACCAAAATATGCCATTTGTACAAATCAACATCAATATGTTTCATTTTTTTCATCTAAAATTCAGAAATATTAATTTTCACATCCTTTTTAACACCTTCAAGATTTTTTACTTTTGCATATCTGATTGCTGGTCAATGTTCTAGTGCATTGACACTGTTCTGTTCTTGTTGTTTTGGTTAAAAATTGATGTCTGGAAAAATTTTGATTTTGCATTAGCAAAACCTGTTTGTTCAGGCTCAATTATAACCTCTTAACAGTGAGAATTGTATCAGAAAAGCTTACAAACCTTTAAATACAGTAGATGTATCATGCACTACCCTAATAATTGAACAGTATCACTAATTTCAACATAAAACCACGAAAGAAAGCAAGTTGAGAATTTGGCAATTATATCTCCCTAGGTTGTATTTGAGATCTAAAATTATTTTTTTTTCTCTGACAGGTAAATAACCAGTGTCTTTTAATTAGGCTAGATTATGGGAAATGAAAGCGCTATTGAAAACAGCAATGGAGTAGAATATTGTCTTTTATCAAGAGCAGTATCTTGTAAATGTCTTAAGCAGTCTAGTTACCATGATAAATATGTTTGGGTACATGCACATTTTAATTACTAACAGTGAAATCTGCTGAAATTGAAGTATTGCACTTGCTAAGAGCTATTAATGTTGAAATGACCCATTTAATAGTGGCCTGTGGTATCAAAGTATGGATTTAAATTGGTAATTAATAAAAGTCCATTTCTGAAAAATGCTAACACAAGAGCTCAATAAAAATGCTAACTAGGTCTCAAATACCACAGACAGTTTATTGACATTTTAATACATATTAGCTTATGCTAAATACTTTTGTACACTCAGAACTAAGGATGAGGGGATAACAATGGGCACATTTCCCAGCTAGCAGTTAGGAGATCAGTGGTACACTCAGTGGACTAGTTCACTTTTGTAGGTTTTAATCCTGTTTATAATGGAGGAACACGGCATGGTTTCTTTTTGAAGCTGCATTGACAAAACGAGTCATTTTGTCTCAGACTGCAGAGGACAAGAATTCTGATTAAAAAAATAAAAAAAAAGAAAGAAGAAGAAAATCAAGTAGTTCTCATCAGACTATATTTTTAATGGCCAGGAAAGTGAGATCTCCGTGATTTAATAGTGAAAGTGTTACTGCTGATATAGAGCACAAAAGTTGACATACTGTCCGTCTGGTTTCCTCCACCTATACATCTAGCAAGTGACATTTCAGAGGCTCAAAACACCTCATAAAATCCCAATTGCATATGTCAGGCAGTGCAGAATTTTGTCCATTGTTCTGTTGGACAGAACAGATATTTCTTGAGAGAAATACCAACTTCTATTTTAAATCATAGTCCCTTTTTCTCAGGCAACCCAAGGATTAATTAGCCCAATTCAACAAGATAGTACAGTGAATATTTAAATCTATAGGATTAGTGTGCCTTGCTGAATGATGCCCTAAATTTACAGCTATTTTTGTTGGTAGATAAAGAGCTTTAATGGAATGCTAGCATAAATCCTGAAACCGGAACATATCTGCTGAGGTATTGTATGTCTTTGGAAAGAGGCAAAATAATATTTTTTTTCCCTCATACCTAAGAATAACTTTTTTTCCTATGTTACACATCAAGCTTAGGCTGGTGATTATATGTGTATCTCCTCTCTCTTTCTCTCTCCTGTATGCATAGTATAGGGAGATACATATATATATTTGTGTGTAAAATATGTCTTGTTATTAAGACTTCAATTTTTAATAGAAATTTTTTGGAGGAGTGACATTCATTCAATCTCTCTATAGGTATAAAATACCCACATTTTTAAAATAATTCTCTATACTCAACACTTTTAATACCAATCACTGAGGATAACAAAAATTCTGAAGAGTTTTCAAATTTAAGTACCACTGAAAACAACAGTCTTGTAATGGGAGATTAGCACAGACTGAGTAGTCTGGAAAAAAATCGGAAAACTGTAAAAAACTTGATTTTAGTGGGTAGTAAGGTGTTTGTGGCTTTGGGAG